>NC_037668.1:149427676-149539379 GCF_003255815.1 Theropithecus gelada | reverse complement strand
GGGGTTTTCTAAATATACAATCATGTCATCTGCAAAGAGGGACAATTTGACTTCTTCTTTTCCTAACTGAATACCCTTGATTTCTTTCTCTTGCCTGATTGCCCTAGCCAGAACTTCCAACACTATGTTGAATAGGAGTGGTGAGAGAGGGCATCCCTGTCTTGTGCCAGTTTTCAAAGGGAATTTTTCCAGTTTTTGCCCATTCAGTATGATATTGGCTGTGGGTTTGTCATAAATAGCTCTTATGATTTTGAGGTACGTTCCATCAATACCGAATTTATTGAGAGTTTTTAGCATGAAGGGCTGTTGAATTTTGTCAAAAGCCTTTTCTGCATCTATTGAGATAATCATGTGGTTCTTGTCTTTGGTTCTGTTTATATGCTGCATTATGTTTATTGATTCGCGAATGTTGAACCAGCCTTGCATCCCAGGGATGAAGCCCACTTGATCATGGTGGATAAGCTTTTTGATGTGCTGCTGAATCCGGTTTGCCAGTATTTTATTGAGGATTTTTGCATCGATGTTCATCAGGGATATTGGTCTAAAATTCTCTTTTTTTGTTGTGTCTCTGCCAGGCTTTGGTATCAGGATGATGTTGGCCTCATAAAATGAGTTAGGGAGGATTCCCTCTTTTTCTATTGATTGGAATAGTTTCAGAAGGAATGGTACCAGCTCCTCCTTGTACCTCTGGTAGAATTCAGCTGTGAATCCATCTGGTCCTGGACTTTTTTTGGTTGGTAGGCTATTAACTATTGCCTCAATTTCAGAGCCTGCTATTGGTCTATTCAGGGATTCAACTTCTTCCTGGTTTAGTCTTGGAAGAGTGTAAGTGTCCAGGAAATTATCCATTTCTTCGAGATTTTCTAGTTTATTTGCGTAGAGGTGTTTATAGTATTCTCTGATAGTAGTTTGTATTTCTGTGGGGTCGGTGGTGATATCCTCTTTATCATTTTTTATTGCGTCTATTTGATTCTTCTCTCTTTTCTTCTTTATTAGTCTTGCTAGCGCTCTGTCAATTTTGTTGATCTTTTCAAAAACCAACTCCTGGATTCATTGATTTTTTGGAGGGTTTTTTATGTCTCTTTTTATATCTCCTTCAGTTCTGCTCTGATCTTAGTTATTTCTTGCCTTCTGCTAGCTTTTGAATGTGTTTGCTCTTGCTTCTCTAGTTCTTTTAATTGTGATGTTAGAGTGTCAATTTTAGATCTTTCCTGCTTTCTCTTGTGGGCATTTAGTGCTATAAATTTCCCTCTACACACTGCTTTAAATGTGTCCCAGAGATTCTGGTATGTTGTATCTTTGTTCTCATTGGTTTCAAAGAACATCTTTATTTCTGCCTTCATTTCGTTATGTACCCAGTAGTCATTCAGGAGCAGGTTGTTCAGTTTCCATGTAGTTGAGTGGTTTTGATTGAGTTTCTTAGTCCTGAGTTCTAGTTTGATTGCACTGTGGTCTGAGAGACAGTTTGTTATAATTTCTGTTCTTGTACATTTGCTAAGGAGTGCTTTACTTCCAATTATGTGGTCAATTTTGTAATAAGTGCTATGTGGTGCTGAGAAGAATGTATATTCTGTTGATTTGGGGTGGAGAGTTCTATAGATGTCTATTAGGTCTGCTTACTGCAGAGATGAGTTCAATTCCTGGATATCCTTGTTAACTTTCTGTCTCATTGATCTGTCTAATGTTGACAGTGGAGTGTTGAAGTCTCCCATTATTATTGTATGGGAGTCTAAGTCTCTTTGTAAGTCTCTAAGGACTTGCTTTATGAATCTGGGTGCTCCTGTATTGGGTGCATATATATTTAGGATAGTTAGCTCTTCCTGTTGAATTGATCCTTTCACCATTATATAATGGCCTTCTTTGTCTCTTTGGATCTTTGATGGTTTAAAGTCTGTTTTATCAGAGACTAGTATTGCAACCCCTGCTTTTCTTTGTTCTCCATTTGCTTGGTAAATCTTCCTCCATCCCTTTATTTTGAGCCTATGTATGTCTCTGCATGTGAGATGGGTCTCCTAAATACAGCAGACTGATGGGTCTTGACTCTTTATCCAGTTTGCCAGTCTGTGTCTTTTAATTGGAGCATTTAGTCCATTTACATTTAAGGTTAATATTGTTATGTGTGAACTTGATCCTGCCATTATGATATTAACTGGTTATTTTGCTCGTTAGTTGATGCAGTTTCTTACTAGCCTAAATGGTCTTTACATTTTGGCATGTTTTTGCAATGGCTGGTACCGGTTGTTCCTTTCCATGTTTAGTGCTTCCTTCAGGGTCTCTTGTAAGGCTGGCCTAGTGGTGACAAAATCTCCAAGCATTTGCTTATCTGTAAAGGATTTTATTTCTCCTTCACTTATGAAACTTAGTTTGGCTGGATATGAAATTCTGGGTTTGAAATTCTGGGTTGAAAATTCTTTCCTTTAAGAATGTTGAATATTGGCCCCCACTCTCTTCTGGCTTGTAGAGTTTCTGCCGAGAGATCTGCTGTTAGTCTGATGGGCTTCCCTTTGTGGGTAACCTGACCTTTCTCTCTGGCTGCCCTTAAGATTTTTTCCTTCATTTCAACTTTGGTGAATCTGGCAATTATGTGTCTTGGAGTTGCTCTTCTCGAGGAGTATCTTTGTGGCATTCTCTGTATTTCCTGGATTTGAATGTTGGCCTGCCCTACTAGGTTGGGGAAGTTCTCTTGGATGATATCCTGAAGAGTGTTTTCCAACTTGGTTCCATTTTCCCTCTCACTTTCAGGCACCCCAATCAGACGTAGATTTGGTCTTTTTACATTATCCCATACTTCCTGCAGGCTTTGTTCATTTCTTTTTCTTCTTTTTTCTTTTGGTTTCTCTTCTCGCTTCATTTCATTCATTTGATCTTCAATCGCTGATACTCTTTCTTCCAGTTGATCGAGTCGGTTACTGAAGCTTGTGCATTTGTCACGTATTTCTCGTGTCATGGTTTTCATCTCTTTCATTTCATTTATGACCTTCTCTGCATTAATTACTCTAGCCATCAATTCTTCCACTTTTTTTTCAAGATTTTTAATTTCTTTGTGCTGGGTACGTAATTCCTCCTTTAGCTCTGAGAAGTTTGATGGACTGAAGCCTTCTTCTCTCATCTCGTCAAAGTCATTCTCCGTCAAGCTTTGATCCGTTGCTGGCGATGAGCTGCGCTCCTTTGCAGGGGGAGATGCGCTCTTATTTTTTGAATTTCCAGCTTTTCTGCCCTGCTTTTTCCCCATCTGTGTGATTTTATCTGCCACTGGTCTTTGATGATGATGGTGACGTACTGATGGGGTTTTGGTGTAGGTGTCCTTCCTGTTTGATAGTTTTCCTTCTAACAGTCAGGACCCTCAGCTGTAGGTCTGTTGGAGATTGCTTGAGGTCCACTCCAGACCCTGTTTGCCTGGGTGTCAGCAGCAGAGGCTGCAGAAGATAGAATATTGCTGGACAGCGAGTGTACCTGTCTGATTCTTGCTTTGGAGGCTTCCTCTCAGGGGTGTACTCCACCCTGTGAGGTGTGGGGTGTCAGACTGCCCCTAGTGGGGGATGTCTCCTAGTTAGGCTACTCAGGGGTCAGGGACCCACTTGAGCAGGCAGTCTGTCCCTTCTCAGATCTCAACCTCCATGTTGGGAGATCCACTGCTCTCTTCAAAGCTGTCAGACAGAGTCGTTTGCATCTGCAGAGGTTTCTGCTGCTTTTGTTATTGTTTACTGTGCCCTGTCCCCAGAAGTGGAGTCTACAGAGACAGGCAGGTTTCCTTGAGCTGCTGTGAGCTCCACCCAGTTCGAGCTTCCCAGTGGCTTTGTTTACCTACTTAAGCCTCAGCAATGGCGGGCGCCCCTCCCCCAGCCTCGCTGCTGCCTTGCCACGATATCGCAGACTGCTGTGCTAGCAATGAGGGAGGCTCCGTGGGCGTGGGACCCTCCTGGCCAGGTGTGGGATATAATCTCCTGGTGTGCCTGTTTGCTTAAAGCGCAGTATTGGGGTGGGAGTTACCCGATTTTCCCGGTGTTGTGTGTCTCAGTTCCCCTGGCAAGGAAAAGGGATTCCCTTTCCCCTTGCGCTTCCCAGGTGAGGCGATGCCTCGCCCTGCTTCAGCTCTTGCTGGTCGGGCTGCAGCAGCTGACCAGCACCGATTGTCTGGCACTCCCTAGTGAGATGAACCCAGTACCTCAGTTGAAAATGCAGAAATCACCGGTCTTCTGTGTCGCTTGTGCTGGGAGTTGGAGACTGGAGCTGTTCCTATTCGGCCATCTTGCTCCGCCCCTCCGATAATTTCATCTATTCCTTTTCAACAGCCATAATTGTTTTTTCTGTCATTACACATGGGTTACATCATCCAGAACAACACTAAATAACAGTGGAGGTGATAAGTATTATTCATTGTTCCTAACTAGCAAAACTGGATATCATTTTTAAACCCTTAAGTAAAATATTTACTCTTGGTTTGTCCACTTATTATTTTTGTCCTAGGTAACTATGTTTCTACTTCATTTTTTACATAATTTTGTTCCTCCTCTTAGCATACACTTCTTGAGTTGCTAGACTGTGAAAGGTAAGTAAAGCTGACTACAATGCATTTAAAATTTTAGGAAATTTTAGGCTAAAAGAGGAAGAAAGCAGTCAGGGGATATTATCCGGAAAGAAAACATTTTAGTTGAGGGGTAAACCATGAAGAAATGTAATTTCCAGTGGAAAGATTCACCAATGCAAACATCAGTAGCAACCAATACATCAAATATGAAATTCCACCAGATGTCATAAAAGAACAGCTCAGGTCTTCCCCTGAATAGCTTTTTAATCTTAGTTACAAATATAGAACTATAGTCTTATATGTATATAAAGTTTTAAGTTAAAATTTATAGATACAGATAGATATTAATAGATATCTATGGTTATTTAGATGTGTATTTTCATAGATATGCATCTATCTACATGTAGATATCTATTTATATCTGTAGCCATATGCATATATAGAGTTCTATCTATGTAGATATAGGTATCTATGTATCTTTCCATCCCTCTCCAAATCATCAACCCCAAATTGCCCTTACATACCAAGATATTTATTTATTTTAGTTTCGTTTGTTTTGTTTTGTTTTGAGACGGGGTCTTGCTCTGTTGTAAGGCTTGAGTGCAGTGGCATGATCACTGCTCACTGCAGCATTGACCTCCTGAACTCAAACAATCCTCAGCAATTCTCCCACCTCAGTCTCCTGAGTAGCTGGGACTACAAGCATGTACCATCACACCCAGCTAGTTTTTAAAAAACTTTTTTGTAGAAACAGGGTCTCACTACACTGGCCAAGCTGGTCTAGAACTCCTGGACTAAGCAATTCTCCCTCTTCAGCTTCCCAAAGTGCTGGGATTACAGGCATGAGCCACTGTGCTAGGCACCAAGATATGTATGCAATTGTTAATACAAGCTCAAGATTTCTTAAGAAAAATTATATAAAAGTACATTATAAAAGAGACTTTTAAAATCAGAGTATATTATTAAAAAGTAAATTATAAAAATATACTTGAGTTTATTATAAAAAATACTTTTCTTAATCAGAATGCTTCTATCAACATGCAATAGTTGTACATTTTCTTTTTTTTTTTTTTGAGACTGAGTCGCCCAGGCTGGAGCGCAGTGGCCGGATCTCAGCTCACTGCAAACTCTGCCTCCCAGGTTCACGCTATTCTCCTGCCTCAGCCTCCCGAGTAGCTGGGACTACAGGGGCCCGCCACCTCGCCCGGCTAGTTTTTTGTATTTTTTAGTAGAGACGGAGTTTCATTGTGTTAGCCAGGATGGTCTCGATCTCCTAACCTCATGATCCACCCATCTCGGCCTCCCAAAGTGCTGGGATTACAGGCTTGAGCCACCGCGCCCGGCCAGTTGTACATTTTCATCCTCTCTTTATACATACTATATTTATTCAATTCCAGTCACCTTAATAGCTATATTTCATCTATTACATAAATACACCCCACATTGAATTCATTTTGGAAAACAATTGTGTCTCGAATTGAAGTCATAATAGCCTAAAATATAAATAGAGTGTCATTTAATGGCAAGTGAATTATGAATTTTAGAAATCTACATAAAGGATTTGCTTGTTTTATAAAGCAGGAGAGAAAATTCAGCATGCATTTTTGTTTTTTGAAATAATTTCTATTTTACCTTGATACCTTGTAAACTTTTTAGTATTCTAACAAGTGACTCTAGCAAATAAAGCATTTAAGCTTAGGTTAAAGCAAAATGTTAGTACTAATTGTAGTTACAAAAATATTTTTAATAAAATTGAATTTTTATCATTACTCTGTGTTTCCATAAAATTAAAAAATAACTTTTTACATATTTTCATAAAACACATTAGTTTGCATTTCATGTTTTATACCTCAGATAAGATCCAGGTGTATGCATAGATACATGTATATAAATTATATTTCATATTTGTAATTGCACATTTACATATATAAATATACAGATACTTCATGAAATTAAATTTATATTAATTTATTTTGATAAAAGAAATTTCAAAAATTGATCTTACAATATCTACTAAAATATACTATATTTTATTTTGTAAAACAAGCATTATGGGGGGAAAAATAAAATTCCACTAACTTGAAGCATTAGTAAAATTGCTAAGTGACCTTGACCTTGGAATGATTTCAATGGCGTCCATGTCAAGCATAATTGTAGAAAGTGTTCAATGATCCAAAAGGACATTAAAGAATTCTACTTTGGGGGTTTTACACCAAAGCTAACTCTAGTAACAATCTCAGTGGATCCCAAGCAATTGGACCAATACAATACTTTATTCCAGACTCCTTTGGAAAACATTAGAGTCCCAGAAATGGAATGAAAGCAAAACCATTTTTCTTGTTGCACTTTTAAATAATAGACTGTTAACTCACAATGAACTCACAGTCACAGTCTCCACTTCTGATTCTGACCCTCCATTTTGAAGACAACGTTAGGGTCACTGCAGGGTTCTTGTACAGAAGAACCCTGCCTTAAAAAGTAAGGGAATAACAAAATGAAGGAACTGGCTAACATTCTAACATTATGACAAAAGAAAAAAAAAAAGCTAACACAGAAAACATCAGACAGGATTAGAAACTTCCTGCAGATCAATACTTGATCACACATCTAATTTTGAGTGTGCTAGAATAGTCATATCATACTCCCCCTCATTTAAACAGAGAAAGGAAAGGAAGGAGGTGCTCCCAAGAGAAGCTGATTTAGCATAACTATGAAAATGACTAAACTCATGGCCATTACCTCCCTTACCCCAAGCTACTTTATTTTGCTAGTCAGGAGTAGGGCAAGAAGTCCTTTGGCTGCCTAGAATGACACTTTGTCTTTGGTAGTCATGGTTTACAAAAGATCCAGTATTTTACTAAAATGACATTGTGGAGGACTCTCCACAGACAAAGAACATGTTAATAAAATGAACTAGTGTCCTCCTTCCAGGCCAAGGAATACCTAAACTATCATGGGTCAGACTTCGATATTTATCTCCAAATACATAGTTTCAGAATACTAAGATTCCAATAATGCATGTCAAATGAATGAAAGAACAAAATCTCACAACTGTTTCAGTAAACCATATAATTATATAATCACTCTTACTATCAGGAAGTAAATCTTTATATACAACTGAGCACATTCTTAATGCAACTTAATTTCATTTTCCTTAGTTCACACTGATGTGGGAATTGAGAACTATTAACAGATCTGCATGGTAACAATACACGTATTTGAACTTGGTTATTAATTCATTCCTCACACTTTAATCATTCCTCACACTTTAATCATCAGGATACTAAAATATTAGGTACATTCAATTGAGTAGAAGTAAAAACTGTTTAGAAATTAGAGGAATGTTTGCCTTTGTGTAGACACCCTACTTATAAACTTTTAAGTGTTTTAGCTAATACAACTATATCTTCCCTCAATTAAATCACTTACAATATTTGAACCACTTTAGAGAAAAAATAGCTTCTTGGTCCTCACTCTGACCTCATACACACAGAGAAATACAGACACACGTACACACACAGACAGACACACACAGATATATATATCTGTGTGTCTGTATATATCTGTGTGTATATATGTCTATATATGTATATATGCATATATATCTGTATGTATATATAGATTATATGTGTATATAGGGTACATATACATATAGATTATATGTGTGTATATAGGGTACATGTACATATAGATTATATAGGGTATATATACATATAGATTATATGTGTGTATATGGGGCATATATACATACAGATTATATATGTATATATGGGGCATATATACATACAGATTATATATGTGTATATATAGATTATATATACATACAGATATGTATGCATGTATACACAGATCTATAGATATATATATGCATGCTTACACAGATATATATGTGTGTATATATATCTGTACGTGTGTGTGTGTGTGTGTGTGTGTGTGTATATATATATACTGTACATGCAGAGAAACTTGCTTTTTTCTGTGGATGTCATCCAGAAGACCTGTTGACGTCCTTAACGGGTGGCTGACAGGATGAACTGGGCATTCAATATTCAATATTAAAGGGTGGTATCATAGTTAGAAAGGGGGTTACTCCAGCAGAGTTTGTAGATCAGGAATTGTTTAGAGCCTAGATCTAGCCTGGATCTTGGGAAAGTGAACAAGAAGCATGTTGACTATATATATATATATATATATATATATGCACGTATTCCCCCTCCAAAGGAGTCATTTTGTTAAGATATTTCTTTGGTTAAAGTGAAAAAAAAAAGTGTGGGAAGGGGAATTTGATGTTTGGCTTAATGGTTAAAAAACAAATGCTAGAGCCAAGCTTTCAAAAACTAGCTTCAGCACTTAATTAATTTATTTATTTTGAAAATTATACTTTATGTTCTAGGGTACATGTGCACAACGTGCAGGTTTGTTACATATGTATACATGTGCCATGTTGGTTTGCTGCACCCATTAACTCGTCATTTACATTAGATATATCTCCTAATGCTATCCCTCCCCACTCTTACCCAGCCATCCCATTACTGGGTATATACCCAAAGGATTATAAATCATGCTGCTATAAAGACACATGCACATGTACGTTTATTGTGGCACTATTCACAATAGGAAAGACTTGGAACCAACCCAAATGTCTATCAATGACAGAGTGGTTAAGAAAATGTGGCACATATATACCATGGAATACTATGCAGCCATAAAGCAGGATGAATTCATGTCCTTTGTAGGGACATGGATGCAGCTGGAAACCATCATTCTCAGCAAACTACTGCAAGAACAGAAAACCAAACACCACATGTTCTCACTCATAGGTGGGAATTGAACAAAGAGATCACTTGGACACAGGAAGGGGAGCATCACACACCGGGGCCTGTTGTGGGGCAGCACTTAATTTATATGTAACTTTGGACAAATCATTTAACTTTTCTACACCTAATATCCTCCTCTATAAGCGGGCAACGATAGTTTCTTCCTTCACAAGTCTTTTGGGAGGATTAAATGAGTTAAATACATGAAAAGTACCTACAACTATTTGGCCCTATATAAGTATTAGCTATTATTATTAAAATCTGTTCACTGTATTTGTTCTGAGAGACCCTCAATTTGGTATAAACAGCAAAGAACTATATATTTTAGCACTAGTTTACCCATTACAAAACATAAAGCTTCTAACTAGAGACACCTTGAATACCTGCAAAGTCCAAGAAAAAGGGATCCAGCAGCTTGAGCCATCTCAAGGACTTCTCTATGGGAACAGAAGCCTTAGCATCCTCACCTACACAGTCCAGCTTCTCATGAGCACACAGTCCTCTATCACACAGAAACTTAGTTCTGTGTCAAAGTCCTGTAAGTCCTTACTCTATTCAAGAAATGTATATTGAGTGTCTCCAACAGACAATGCTCATCACTGGAGATAATAATATGGAAAAGACATGACTGCCACTCCAAGAGCTCAGAGTTTAAAATGACAATACCTGGTTTTCATTTTTTATCTTTAGTCAACATGGTTCTTGTTCACTTTCTCAAGATCTAGGCTCTAAACAATTCGTGATCTACAAACTCTGCTGGGGTAACCCCCTTGCTAACTATGATACCACCCTTTAATATTGAATGCCCAATTCATCCTGTCAGCCACCCATTAAGGACCTCAACAAGTCCTATGGATGACATCCACAGAAAAAAGCAAGTTTCTCTCCATGTACAGTGTTAAACTCTTGGCTGTGCCTAGAGACTACACAAAAATGTCTAATTTCTGAACTAGTGTTTAGAAACACTGTTATAGCAGCATTAGGACTGAATGTCACAAGTCTGCACAGCTTCTGAGAAACAAAGGACTGGCTACATTCTAGAAAAGCTGGTTGTTTCATCACAATACAGAAATTAAAAATCGCTAAGCTGTTATGTGGCAAACACATTCTGTTCCATTTTATTTATTAGGATGATCTTATATGAACTATTCAAAACGGCTTATTTTTTAAAAGGAGTTCTCCCCAACTCCGTAACTAAATAGTTCAGTAATCACTAAGTAGCCATGTATTCAATTTGGTAATGGTCTGATTAAACAGTTCTCTAGTACACTAAAAACCATAGACGTGAAATAAAACATTAGAGGTAAATGATTTTACCCACTGATGCATTTTCTCTCTGTTTCTAGGTCCTCCCTTTTAAAAATACATCAAAATCTGATATATTTCAGTAGAATTGAGTTGTTTAGCTTTGTATCATCAGTTAATTACTGTAATATTACAGTATATAATATATAACATTATATATACAGTATCTATAACAATATACATATAATACTAAATATAAACAATTATTCAAAGCAATAGGAATTCTATGTTGCTTTAAAGTTCTACTACAATTTAATTTTAGATATATTAATTTTGGCAAAAGATGATGTATTTTAATTAAATGAAATATCCCATATAAAGAAATTTTTATTTTTTTCCAGAAATTTGGACAAGATAATTAAACAAAATTGAGCATGTATATCATTTCGCTGAGTTAACAGAGGCTCTTCTCAGTACAAACAGACTACCTTCTGACAATGTTAGCAAATCTATTGGTCCCACAAATACAGTTGTGATACAAACCACTAACAGTGACATCTGTTGGTAGCAAGCAACGTTGATACACTTTCTTTCTATGGTGCAGTTTCATTCCTATCTATAGACATCCCTAGGTTGAAAGGAGCCTTTCTTCTCCCAAATGGTTATTTCCAAGTGCACATACGATGATGAATTTGCTTTTCCTCCTCAACACCTAGCCAAGAGTCAGGTACTTAGTGGATATTCACTTGATATGTTTTATTGAAAAAGGATAAAATCATAAACATTTTTCTAACATGGATTTAGAATAAAATAAGTACAAAAAAGCAGATACATATTTTTTTCAGTCATTCAAGGTTGCTTAACCTTAAAATGCAAGTATTGTTTGAGATATTATTAATGACTCTTGACATTTGACTGTAAGATTGAAAGATAAGTCATAAAAGCTTAGGACAGCTGTTAAAGCAGGTCATACTAAATAGCGAAAAAAAAATGGCTGGGTGCCTTGGCTCACACCTGTAATCCCAACACTTTGGGAGGCCAAGGCGAGTGGATCACCTGAGGTCAGGAGATTGCAGCCAGCCTGGCCAACATGGTGAAATCCCTTCTCTACTATTTATTTATTTATTTATTTATTTGTTTATTTATTTAGCGATGGAGTCTTGCTCTGTTGCCTAGGCTGGAGTGCAGTGACACGATCTCAGCTCACTGCAACCTCCATCTCCCGGGTTCACGTGATTCTCCTGCCTCAATCTCCCAAGTAGCTGGGACTACAGATGCCCATCACCGCGCCTGGCTAATCTCTTGCATTGTTAGTAGAGAGAGGGTTTCACCATCTTGACCAGGCTGGTCTCGAACTCCTGACCTCATGATCTACCCGCCTCCGCCTCCCAAAGTGCTAGGACCACAGGCGCGAGCCAACGCACCCAGCCTTGTCTCTACTAAAAATACAAAAATTAGCTGGGCATGGTGGTGGGCACCTGTAGTCCCAGCTTCTCAGGCGGCTGAGCAGGAGAATAGCTCACAACCTGGAGGTGGAGATTGCAGTGAGCCAAGATGGCACCACTGCACTGCAGTCCGGGCGATATAGTGAGACTCCGTCTCAAAAAAGAAAAGCAAAAAAATAAGAATGAAGGGACTTCAATATGATTACATGAGACAGCAATAACAAGCAAAACTTTTATACTTTTACATCCCGAAACAGTATTTAACATGTCATATTTGACAGTTTGGTTAAAAGAAATGAGTTTAACGGTAGTATTTTATAAAGTATTTGAACATTTATTTAAGAGGTGAACACAGTGAGAAGAGTGCATAATATGTAACTTCTGAATAGGTAGGAACAAATCCTTTAAGTATTTGGCATAGCCAATAATATATATTAGTTTCAAAACAGAAATGTGTAATATATTGGTCGAAGATTAGTACATTTTAAAATTGTTCCCAATGTAAGACTAATAATATTATGTTAAAGCTACTAAAAGGTTAACTATGTTAAACTAAAAGGTTGAATGAACTTTCCTTCAGTAATGATAAATTTATGAATGAATGAATAAATATAAAAGTAAAGAACATTACTTATAGCCCAAATTTTAGACCTAAGGGAAAAAGAAAATCACCTTGATTTAAATTTTGCTGTTTTTTTTCTTTTTTAAAACAGCTAATTTGATACCTGTTTTTATATTTTATTTTTTTGCCACTCTATTATACTCACCACTGGTAAAACAAACAGGACATTTTAGCTTTAATCTTCTTACTACATAACCCAAATAACTTCAGTCATGTTTGCATTAATGCTGCATTAATCATGTTGTTGCGTATTAATGAGTTTTCAGGCTATGCTAATTACTGTCATAGATTCTGCAGCAGCCCATTAAATATACAAATTACAGAATTAAAGAGCCAGAGCTCTTCATGATTAATCTCTAAATGGAGAAAAACTAATGATGTCTGTACAAAGTTTCTCTCTACTTTTGGCTGAGTGAGCCCAATGAACAATCAATTAGACTATTTGAGGAATAAGAAACTCACATATGGTACAATTTTATGTGGGTGCTTCATTATAACAGTGGATATTGCTTTATATTTCATAAAAATTCTGCAACCTTTACCTGTCTACTGTCCTAAATATGGGTAACAATGTTGTTCAATATTGAACATAAATTTGAAATAAGGCAAGTTTGTACTAAATCCATTCCAGTGAGGCTCCCAACTACCAAAAGGGCTTCATGAAAAGCATTTTCATTTAAAAGAAATTGTCACAAAAAGGACCTCAAACAAAAAAATCATAATGAAAATGTAAGGCTGTCAGAAGAATGACACCATAATGCTTTGTTAACCTACATAAAGTCTGCAATGTATCACGGAGTAAAGCTGTCTAGAATAGCACATCAGATCTGTTATGAAAGGTAGATGTGGATCCAGACATTTTTACATGGGTGGGTATGGAGTAGGACTACCCAGCTGCAAGCGCAGGGAAAAAGTATCATTCTTTCACATGGGCAGGACATAGCAGTAGCTAGTACTCAGAATGTTTCAGGAATCCAAGAGAGGGACATGGGCTAAAGAAAGAAGGAGGTGGGATAGAGCTGGAATAGAGAGACTTGAACTGACAGATAAGCATAACAATAGGTGAAACTTGGAAGGCCAGACAAGCCAGCACAATTTGGCACAAGGGATGTGCGTGTAATAGAAATCTAGAGTCCAAAGATGAGTGCAGGGGGTCAACTTTAGTCGAGGGTGCAGCCTGGTAAGAGCCAGGCAGCAATACTGGTTTTAGGATACTGGGCAGCTTTCCAAGAACATAATCACCGGAACCAAGAGAGAAAATGGGAGTGGTGCATGTGGGTCTTGGGAAGGTGCTAGGAGGCTCTTTGAACAAAGTGCGTACAAAATGGAGGCCAGATTCTTCTGCAAGATTGACTTTCTGAGAGCCTTAAAGCATAAGTCTGAATCTTCTAGATGAACTCGTGACCCAAGGGACCAGGGTAGAATTAGCCTAAAGGTAGAGATTAAATGACTCCAGCCCTGGGAAGAAGAAGCTACAGAGTGAGAAAGAGACTTTCCCAATCTATTGCTATACAATTAAACTATAGAAAACTGCTTTTTATCAAGGTCAGATGTACTAGTGTGGTATATCATAATAATCTTGAGTGTGAGAATAGCCAGAAACTTCAGTTTATACACTGAAAAGAGAAAGGCAAAATGAAAAGAACAAACTTACGGGGCTCTCACCATGTGACACACACTGAGCTGAAAATATATCATTTTATTTGTTTCTCATGTTTCATTTACGTCAATTATACAGATGAGAAACTGAGGCTCAGAAATATTATCCAATACTAGAAAAGTTATACTTACCAGAAAAGAACTGACTTAAAAAAAATCTTTCTTCTTCCTCTAGGTAAATAGCACAGTTGCATAGTTTGCTAAGCACAGAGACTCAACAATGGTTTGTTGAAGAAAATACAGAAGGACATTTAAAAAAAAAGTAGGCAAAGAGTAAGTTGTTGTTTAAACATATTAAGTCTTATAAAACAAAACAGTTGAAGCATTTGCTGATCAGGCAATCAATGCATCTGCTGGTCATGTTCATTAGCTAGTTGATTAATGTTATCTATGACATATGTTCAGGTAAACCTATAAGCCTCAGTTTCCTAAGCATTTCCAAGAGCTGTTGCAATTGTTATGCCTCTCCAAGATGTACAATTTAAAATTCTATTAATAACCAACTATATATTTACTGGAGTGTTTTCACTGTTTCTGTTTTCAAAGATGTATTGCTCATATGCTTTTCCTTTTTTTTTTTTTTTTTCCGCATTATTGCAAGTCTTTGAAAACAGGAACAGTTACTATGATTCCCACATTATTTGTTTTTAGACCAGTTGCTATACTTCTATGTACCCAGTGGAAATTCAATGTTCCTGACTTACACAGCCCAATGCAAAATTATTAGAAAGAACAAGATTCAAACCCAGAAACATGTATAATATATATAACACACAGAAAAGTAAGAACGGGAGCTTGGGTAGCCCAGCTAAATATAAGTTAAACATCTAAGAAAGATTACTTTTCCTGCTGTTAGGACATGACTTGTACTGATATATATACTGGTCATATATATTTTTTTATTACAGAGAAGCCATACAGTGACCCCATAGCCCTATACTCATCTCCTCTGTTAATGACTCCACAGCTATAAACCAGGCTTGACTATGTTCTGTAAAGAAGACCCTCTCAATATACTAGATTTCCTTATCCATAGAAAGGTAAGACATCAATCAGAGGTGTTCTGCGTATTTTTTAGGCTGAACTGCCGATGCTCTGGGTGGTAATTTAAATAGAAACCGTTTGTCGCTTTAGCAGCAATTGTATAAACACAATGTTGCCCAGGCAGAAAGTAATTAAATTGATAGAGGAAAGAAACATGACTTGAACTGGATAAAATACAAATACATCAAAATTAAAGTCAGTGTAATGAGCTGAAACACTGCAAATTTAGACAACAGTACATTAGCCAAAGCACAGAAACCCCTCTCAGGCAGTATCAAAGCTGACAGAAAACACAGTAAGTTGGAAATCCTGCAGCAAGCAAGGAAGCGTATTGATTAGGTACTGCATATACTGAACAAGAGAATGACTTTAAAGAAAAAAAAAAAAAAAAAAAAAAGCTAATGAATGGGCCAGAGAAATACAATAGGCCAAAGTAGAGATATAACAAAAAGAAGGCGGCGGAGGGAAACTCCTCCGGATAGAAATACAACAAGACAAAGCAAAAGCTCAGCAAAAAAATGGAGCAATTCAAGTCAGAAACTCAGCAAGAAATGCAAGTCATGGCAGAAATATAAGATCAAGATAAGAACATATTCAACCTTACACCGAGTTTTAAATCAGAACAACAAACTCAGTAACAAATCTGCCAAATGCTAATGATTCAAACAAAGAGGCAATAATTGAAAATAAGAAATATACCACATCTCATCCAGTACTGTTCACAATGCCATTTCCCCTAATTATTGTTGACATGGTGACCTTCTCCTGAAGGGACACACCAAAAACTCAGTTTAATTAAGCGTTACCAGTGTAAAGAAGGGTTTTTCATGTCTCTATTGTAAGACTGTGGAGAGTAACACCTAATTTATCTGGTTGTTATTCAGATAGTAAGACATTCTGCATGCATAGATTTCTAGTTAACAGAGGTTTATTCTTCATTATTTTAACAATTGTAATAAAAATGACATCAAATATATTACACATTTCCTTGTTTTCTAGAGTATGATGAATATGCTTTAATCCATCAGTGATTCAATATGTTTATATAGAACTAACAATTTTTATACTGCCTTGAATGAGAATTACATTTTTAGATCTTGAGCCTTAATATCAAAAGGGCTCTACAAATGTAAGAATTAGCATATCTATATTTTTCTGAAGTTACTGTCTCTCCTTTTGTTATCATTAAATCAGTTTTTTTTTTTTAAACAAGCAAACAAAAAAAATCCTCATAGAATCTGTTATCCAGGAAGATCATTAAACATTACCTAAAACTCAAACAATATGGGACCCTTTCTTCTCCTATCAGTGAATCCCTATTAGCTGTCTTTTCCCTGCCTCTTGTGCTATAAGGCTCCAATCTGCCATATTCTGGACATAAAATATTAGTATTTTCTCCAAAGTAAGATCAAATAGGATGCATGCATAAAGAAAATTAGGGAAACTCTAAAGAGCAAAATGAACAAGCACCACTACAGTGGATAGTGTGGAAGAATTAGTAGGCGAGCTTTAAACATCCACTTGGATTGTGCAATGGCCTTTTCACTCAATAACAAATTTTCCAACCATATTTCAAATAGTTTGAGTTGCCGTAAAAGTTGCCTCTGGATAAACAATTTTTATCAGTATTTTTATTAGTGGTTCCACCTCTTCAATGCTGCAGCAATAAGAAACCAAATTTCAGGCAAATAGATGGGGTGGAAAAAATAACTAGGCTACAAGTTCTCACGACCAACAGACTCAACCCCTGATGTAAATAAATCACAACACATTTCTGGGCTGCCATTTCTTCATCTGGCAAATAAGGGGAAGGACTAGTTGATATCTTCCATAATTCATTAATTCAATTAACTGTCTGGCATCATGTAGACATCGTCTAAGAATGTCGTAAGTCTTTTATCATTAAAAGACAGCTGCCAATTTAACCGATTCAAAGAGCATATGATGTGTTGGGTTAATTTTTGTAACTTTGGAAATTTACATTTCAAAAATGTGCTGCAATGCTTTTTCCCCTTGTCAAAGTAGAAATGCAGTGTAAGAATTAAAAATAGATATCTAAGTCTTAGAAGGGTTCCTTTGATGGTCCTGCTGACTGCTTAGAGTCTCACATGGAAGAGAGTGCCTAAAGGCACATGAAACGATTGTAGAAGCTCTTCTTCCTGGCAATTAACAGCCTTTGTTTTTTTTTGTTTGTTTGTTTTTGTTTTTTTTTTTGTTTGTTTCTGTTTTTGTTTTTGTTTTGATGAGGTCTTGCTCTGTCACCCAGGTTGGAGTGCAATGGTGGGATCTCGGCTCAGTGCAACCTCCGCCTCCCAAGTTCAAGCAATTTTCCCGCATCAGCCTCCTGGGTAGCTGGGATTACAGGTGCATGGCACCATACCTGGCTAATTTTTTGTACTTCTAGTAGAGACGGCATTTCACCATGCTGGCCAGGTTGGTCTTGAACTCCTGACCTCGTGATCTGTCTGCCTTGGCCTCCCAAAGTGCTGGATTACAGTCATGAGCCACCGTGCTGGGCCGAGCGGTTGCTTTGTGTCAGACATTACTCTAAGCACATCTATTCAATCATTATTCTTTACAATAACTATTTTACCCCATTTGTATGTAAAAAGCACACAAGACCAGGAGATATTATATCTAACTGAAATAGAATAAGGCCACAAAAACCAAGGATCCTAATTTTTGCAATAATAATAATAAAAGCCACGTAACATTAATAATGTACTTGCCCCATGATTGTCTTACTGAATTTGAATTATATTTAAATATATAATTATATTTAAAGTTGAAGCCTTCATTCCAGGCAGTATTTCATTGGACCAATCTATGGGGATACTTAATGTTTAAGAAAATATTGTTTCTATTGTATAGTTTCAAAGAAATATAGAAAATGTTATTCATGATAATGTAGTTGGCTGGAATAAGTTCTACTTCTATAATGTATGTTTGATAAAGATGATTCCATAGAAATTTATCACTCTTACTATGCCAATGTTTACAAATAGTACTGCAAAGAAGTAAGCACAAAGCTTTCGGATACAACTATCTTAGCTATGGATAGAGGTCTTCAGGGAGACAGTTTGCATTAAAACATATTTCAAATGCTGGAGTCTCTTAACAGTCCAAGTTGTTACTTTCTGAGAAGCTTTGGAAGTCACAGCAATGCACTAATAGTATATGCCAAAGCAATATACAAGTAGGAGTAAAATGAGGGGAAAAAAGTAAGCTATGCTCAAACTCTTTTTAACAGCATTAGAATTGACAATAGCCAAACTCTTTCATAAATGTACTTATTGATGACTGAGATGCAGAGGAATAGTGTTGCTTTTCATGGAAGTCAGTAGAGAGTAAACAGCAATATCCTTGGCACCCACTTAGAATATATTTTCTGAAAGTGAGTTTGAAGGTAAAGGTCACACGATATTGAATCATATATATGTATCCATCGAGATGTCTATTATTGGACCACTTCCTCTGTCATGGCCAAGTTTGGCAATGCTTTCTCTTCTTTATCTGATTTGTTTCAGGAGAAAACTCTCAGGGCAATGTTACCACCTCTATTGCTGGCGTCTATACAGAGACCTTGCTAATATCCATCTGTGCTGCATGCCATTTACAAAATAATAAAGTGTAATTCTGGAAAATTACCCAAATGATAAATCATTTCACAATCCAAAAGTAAAAGAGAGAATTCACACAAAGAATTTGTGAGTCTAAAAGTCAGTGAGTGAAGAGTAAGTTTCAAAGGATTTAAATCAAATGCTGTTGTAGCAAAACTATCAATTATCCTGCATTCTTTTATTAATTTTACTTTTATTTGCAGAATGGCTTCTGTTCCTTTCCTTGGAGCCATTATAGAGAATCAGTATGGCAGAAGAATCATTGGAAAATAACTGCCAACCAGATTTGCTATCTATATTCTAAGTAAAAGATGCTGATTAGAAGTCAGTGTATTTTTAAACTTTCTGTAGTTGTTAACTCAGAAGATGTAGCTCAGGATGAATAACATCAGGGATTCTGGAAACTTTTTGAGAATTTCACTGCAAACTAGAAATGAGATGGGATGTTTCATTTGCTAACTTTAGAGCCAAGAATTTGAATAGCATACTGTATAGAATCTGATGAATTGACTATTAGGAGGAGAATGTAGATCTTATTAGGGTAGAAACTGGTGCCTTGCAATTTAAAAAATTACAATTGTATTACTCACTTGTCTTGTTCAGATGATATTATATAGTTAAAAGTTGATTGAAAATTTATATATACCCAACATTACATTAAATCCTTTTTCATCTAACTTATTTGCTACTAAAAACAATGTGTAATTTAGACGCACTTTCCTTATTTTAAAGAGTAATGCAGTGAGGCTTAAAGTGTTTGATTCTAAAGGTATAAAGTATGGATTTGAATTCATGTCTTTTGACCCATGTTTAGTGCTTTTTGTTTTCATTTTTTTTCTGTAAGACAATTCGTTACCAAAAACGTACTATTTTGGGATTAAGTTTTCAAATTACAATGCCTTTCATATCATTACCCTGAGCAAACATAGACAAGATCCCATTTAAAACCAAATTAAATGGAAAATCTCTTCTTATCTATCCTCAAAGACTTCCAAACTATATTCTTTTTCTCCTTATAGTAACTTTTCTTAATTTGTAAAATTTTTAATTTTCATGGTTACTTAATAGTTGTAGATATTTAGGGGCCACGTGTGAAATTTTGATACATGCATGCAACGTATAATGATCAAATCAGGATACTTGGGATATGCATCACACCAAGCAAGCATCATTTTTTTGTGTGTGTTAGGAACACTTCAGTTCCACTCTTCTAGTTATTTGGAAATATGCAATAAATTATTGTGAATTATAGTCATCCTATTTGGTTACCGAACACTAGATCCTATTCCTTCTAGCTAATTGTACTTCCGTTCCCATTACCCATTACCCATTACCGAACACTTCTTTATCCCCATCCCCATTTCCTTCCACAGCCTTTGATAACTATCATTATACTCTCTGTCTCTATGAGATTGATTTTTTTAGTTTCCACATATGAGGGAGAACATGCAATATATGTCTTTCTGTGCCTAACTTATTTCACTTAACATAATGTCCTTCAGTTCTATCCAAGCTGCTGCAAAAGAATGGATTTTATTCTTTTTTATGGCTGAATATTTCATCATGAATATGTACCACATTTTCTTTATTCTCTCATCCATTGATGAACACTTAGGTTGACTCCATATCTTGGCTTTTATGACCAGTGTTGCAATAAACATGAGAGTGCAAATATCTCTTTGATATACTGATGTTTTTTTCTTTTGGATAAATACCCAGCAGTGGAATTGCTGGGTCATATGGCCATTCTATTTTTGCTTTTTAAAGGAAATTCTGCACTGTTCTTCATAGCAGCTGTACTAATTTGCATTCCCACCAACAGTGTAGAAGAGTTTCCCTCAAATCAGTAGCATTTCTATATGCTAACAGCAAACAATCTGAAAAAGAAATAATTAAAGTAATCCCATTTGTAATCACCACAAATAAAATAAAATACATGGAATAAACTTAACTAAATAAGTGAAAAATCTCTAAAATAAAAACGATACAAAATTGATGAAATAAATTAAAAAAGACACGAAAGATAAAAATATTTTCTATGTTCATGTATTAGAAGAATCAGTAACTGCTAAAATGTCCATACTACCCAAAGTAATCTATAGATTTGATGCAATCCCTATCAAAATACTAATGAAGTTCTTTACAAAAATAGAAAAAAAAAATTCTAAAATGTATATGGAACCACAAAAGACCCAGAACAGTCCAAGGCATTCTGAGCAAAAAATAACAAAGCTGGAAGCATCACATTACCCGACTTCAAATTATACTACAGAGCTATAGTAACCAAAACAACATGGTACAGGCATAAAAACAGACACATAGACCAAAGGAACAGAATAGAGAACCAGAAATAAATCTGCACATTTACAGCCAATGCATTTTTGAAAAAAGTGTCAAGAACATACCTTAGGGAAAATACGGTCTCATTAATAAATGATGCTGGGAAAACTGGATATATATATGCAAAAGAATAAAACTAGAATCCTATCTCCTGCCATACACAAAAATCAAATTGAAATAGGTTAAAAACTCAAATGTAAGACCAGAAAGTATGAAACTACTAGAAGAAAACACTGGAGAAACACTCCAGGACATTGGTTTGGGCAAAAATTTCTTTCTTTTTTTTATTTCCATAGGTTATTGGGCACAGGTGGTGTTTGGTTACATGAATAAGTTCTTTAGTGGTGATTTGTGAAAGTTTGGTGCACACATCACCCGAGCAGTATACACTGTAACCTATTTGTAGTCTTTTATCCCTCACTCCCTTCCCACCCTTTCCGCCTGAGTCCCCAAAGTCCATTGTGTCATTGTGTCATTCTTATGCCTTTGAATCCTCATAACTTAGCTCCCACTTATGACTGAGCACATATAATGTTTTGTTTTCCATTCCTGAGTTGCTTCACTTAGGATAATAATCTCCAATCTCATCCAGGTCACTGTGAATGCTATTAACTAATTTCTTTATATGGCTGAGTAGTATTCCATCTCATACACACACACACACACACACACACACACACACACACACACACACACAGTGGTTTCTTTTTCCACTCATTGATTGATGGGCATTTGGGTTGATTCCACATTTTTGCAATTGTGAATTGTGCTACTATAAACATGCGTGTGCAATTATCTTTTTTCATATAAGAACTTCTTTTCCTCTGGGTAGATACCCAGGAGTGGGATTGCTGGATCTAATGGTAGTTTTAATTCTATAAAGAATCTCCACACTGTTTTCATAGTGGTTGTACTAGTTTACATTCCCACCAGCAGTGAAGAAATGTTCCCTGTTCACCTCATCGACTTCAACATCTATTTTGTTTAATTTTTTTGATTGTGGCCATTCTTGCAGGAGTAAGGTGGTACTGCATTGTGGTTTTGATTTGCATTTCTCTATCATTAATGATGTTGAGTATTTGTTTACATGTCTGTTGGTCATTGTATATTCTCTTTTGAGACTTGTCTATTTATATCCTTAGCCATTTTTTGATGGGATTGCTCATTTTTTCTTCTTGCTAATTTCTTTCAGTTTGTTGTAGGTTCTGGATATTAGTCCTTTGTCAGATGTATAGATTGTGAAGATTTTCTCCCACTCTGTGGGTTGTCTGTTTATTCTGCTGGCTATTCCTTTTGCCGTGAAAAAGCTCTTTAGTTTGATTAAGTTCCACCTATTTATCTTTGTTTTTACTACATTTGCTTCTGAGCTTTTGGTCATGAAATCCTTGCCTAAGTCAATGTCTAGAAGGATTTTTCCAGTGTTATCTTCTAGAATTTTTAATTCAGATTTTCGATTTGAGTCCTTGATCCATCTTGAGTTGATATGTATAAGGTGAGAGATGGGCATCCAGTTTCATTCTCCTACAGTTAAAATGGTTTTTACCATTTTATATTTTTTACCATTTTATATTCTTTCCAAAGTCATTTCTCGATATTTTCCCACAAAATGATCAAAATGATCAGTAAAGGGCCAGTACGTTATA
This sequence comes from Theropithecus gelada, assembly GCF_003255815.1. Taxonomy (NCBI): domain Eukaryota; kingdom Metazoa; phylum Chordata; class Mammalia; order Primates; family Cercopithecidae; genus Theropithecus; species Theropithecus gelada. Next base: position 149,516,416 of record NC_037668.1, on the reverse strand, counting down.
TTAGCAAACCAATCTATTTGTTATTTCTGAAACTTACCTTTTGACTTTTCATCTTGATGTATTCATTCACAATTGTCCCTCTCCCTAGGGTACTATGTTCAATCTATTTGTAGCTTCAAAAATTTACCCATTCTTCATATATTATCTTATTGCTACTTCTTTTCTAAAACCACTTATAATGATTCTAGTTGGATATAATTTATTATTAATGATAGAAAATAATTATGTTTGTTATTTTATGCGAGGTACTCTTCTAGATGCTTTATACATATTAATTTTCTTTAATCCTCCTAATAATAGTTCTAGCAGAAAGGCATGATAATTATCATCAACACTACCATTTACACAAAAGGACACAGACCTAGTAAGGTGGTAGAAATGGGTTCTGAATCCAGGGAATTTAACCTAGAAATTTGTGCCCACGTGCTCTCGAGTCCAAGTCCATAACCACTCTACATACAACCTCTCAGTCATTTTACTATGATACAAAATGTATCTTATTCTGCTTTTATGTATTACTTTCATCTGTTCTAAACTTGAGAGAAGAGGCATTACCTTACTCGTCTTTCTAGCCTCTTGACCTGGGAAGACTGCTCTTTCAAAGAAAAATAAAATAAATTTTACTTCTCACACTTTCTTATACTTAGAATATTTTGCTTGCCTATACTTATTCATCTAGTTGTTTTTTTTTTCATATTGAATACTCATTGGAGGCCAGAAATATGTCATGCATTTTTTAATGTATCTTAAAAATATGTATAGTCTTTATACTGTTATCTGTTGAATTATTGTTATCTGATGAATTTTCCATGGCTCTTTGTTGTTTGGGGAGATGAGAATCATGAACTCCTGCAGAACCAGCCCTAGGCCAGCCATCACTGAAAAATCACTCGTTTCTAACCTTGCTTTTTCAACGAGTGACCCCCACTCTTCTAACTCTCCCAGTTCCCACACTTAGCCATCAAGATAATCAGATTGTATTGTTAGAGCTAAGAGGGATGATAGCTACTATCTAGTAAATTTCCTCTGTTTTGACTGAAGAAACTTTCTATATACAACTGGTGTCAGTGGCCTTGCTGCAACCCTTCACTATATGAAGTTGTCCTCTGCTAGTCCAGGAACTCTCATGGTGGTATTCCACTTGAAAATCCCCTCTGGGGACACATGGCACTTCAGATCATCTTTCCCTCTCCCTATAATGAAAGCCTGCTCTCAGCTGCTTATAATCCAGAAAGAGCAGAATGGCTAATCCATGTTAAAATGTTAAAGACTGATAAAAGCTTAATGTGTTTTCTCTCCCAGTGGGATAAGAATTCATTTTTAATAGGAAAAACATATCTTCATCCTCAAATTCCCAAAATGTTGATGCGTGTAGCCCTGCTGAGTGCAATGTTAAAATAAGTGCAATGGTGGGGTTGGGAAGGGAGAACAAGAGTTCCAAGGTCAAAGAAGTTTAGAAAATACCTATTTTGTTAAATTCATAATGAATATTTATTTGTATACTGAATATTCTGGAAATTATGCAACAATATTAACAAAAATGACAATGAAAACAACAAAAATCTGGCTAACTTGATTTAGCATAATATTTTCTAAATGTATTTGAACACTTTAAATATACTTTGTTTTTAGGCCTCTGTTCCAGGGAACACCACTTCGGGCAGGACCAATAGGCTAGTTTATGTCAAAAGGATCAGCTCCATTACCTTCTCAAATCATACCCAACTGAGAAGTCTCAAATGCTGTCTGCCTACAGGGATAGCTGAACTTAGTGTGCTGACATAAAAAAGACATATGTGGGAGTCATCAGAGATGGGGTTCATGGTAGAACTCAAAATAGAGAAGCTGCACTAAGCATTAAGTGTTCCAAAGCTCAGCAAACCAGAGGATGGGTACGTAGCTCCCTCATTGTGATTGTTGACTGCTGATAACTTCCCTCAGCTGAGGAATTAGAAACTGAGGGAAGAGAAAGCATTTAGCTCTGACATGGAAATATAAGGCCATATTTATTCCCTATTTAATGCTCCAGAAACCCATTATGTCATTAACTTAAAAGGGAATTAAATTAGCACCTAGGTCTATTTTTTCTCACATCTTAGAGAAAATAAAAATAAAAGGCTGTTGCTTTCCAGGGTTTGTGTTGATTTTCCTTTTATTGCTTAAAATATGAATGATTACCATGTACATGTTTGGCTAATTCTGAATGATGATAATCAGGAAATCTCTTTTCCTTTTTTAGTAAACTCACTGATAGCTTAATTTCTTTTTTCTTATCCCTTTCACAGAATTGTGGATTTATGGAACACTGAATATTATGATTGATTACAATATTTGTATCATAATGAATCGGATGATTGGATCTATCATGTTGCTTCTAGAATATCTCCTCTGCATTATGTTCTGTTTGCCAGTGAACACTAATGCAGAGTCTTTTTGGCTCTTAGACACACTGGGAAAAATAATTAAAACAAAAGCTGTTTTCTGTACTTTGTAAAAACAACTCTTATAATTCTCAAATTGCAATACCTAAAATATAAATAAATTCAGAGATTAATTTCCAAACCAGAGGAAAACATATAGAATATAAAAGTTTTGAAAATTCTTCTCATATTTCTTACTTATTTATTTTTAAAATGAATGGAAATTACGTGTACAATTTAACTCAAGAGGGAATTCACACATAAAACCCTTTGAGAATACATCTCAATACACATGGTGAAGACAAACGCAGAGACTAGGAAGACAGATTTAGGAAACAATATTAATTAATTAATACGGAGAGAAGAGCAATGTCCCAGGTAGCAGAACAGGGTAAGGGATGTTGTCTTAAAGAAATAAAACAGAAAACAGGGACATTTCAGGGAGTCAACGGTATTAGTTTGATAAAGCAACTTCACAGAAACCTGTGTTTAAAGATAGTATAAGGTTTGCATTTGCATTCATATGAACCAATTTTGTCAAATCAACTTAAAGTCCATCTCTGAAAGAGAGAAAAATGCTACATAGAAATTATCCACCCAGCGGACAAACTTTTCATATTGCACTAATTCTGTCATAATTGAATGCAATTCAGTGTCAGCATTTAGGGCAGAAAAAAGTCATTTTGCCCATAAAAGGGATTCCATTGTTTTCAAATAAATAGCCAAATATGTCCACAAACTATTGCTTGATTTTATTATAATTAAATAGACACTGTGTCTGTAAGAATTCTGAAATAAGGATGTCAAGAATGGATGGCAAGTAAAGAGCTATGCTAAAGTGAGCTTTAGGGTAATGATAACAGTACAGTAGCGCATAAGCATATGACTTTAAGTGATTTACTTTTAACTCTGAGTCTCTGGTCAGCAAGAGTTGGATCCTCAATCTGGCAGATCATCATCTAGCCATCAGAATAGCTGTAGTCGATTCAAAAAGAAAGGGATGAAGTACTGAGAAGATGCGAGTAGCAGTTGTACACCATTGCTACAGTTGTGTAACAAAGGCAGTCTACCATTATTATCTGTCTCCGAGCCTGAAACACACTCTCTCTCTCTGTCTCTTTCACACACACACACACACAATCTTAAGTGTATATAAATTCCTCCTTTAAAATGTACACACACACACGCACACACATACAATCTTAAGTGTATATATATATTCCTCCTTTAAAATGTACTACCTGTATGACTTTCAGCAAGTTGCTTATTATCTTCTCAGAACATATCTCACATATTTGAAGGAGGATTAAATAATAAAGAATAAGTGAACAGCTTAGTATGCTGTCCAGATACAGGCTATTATATTATATAATATTTTGCATAAGATTTAGGTGGTCAAGAAGTTGTAGTCTGTGTTCAATGTCAAGCTGCCATATTAACTTATCCTATTTCTCTATCTATATATTCAAGTTCACTCTTACAGTGATTCCAGTCTCAATTACAATAAACTCAGTTGACTAAATAATCACATATTAATTATCATGATCAACAAAAATGTCATAGATGTTATAGCTAAAGGGTGATATTTATAACCATTTACTATAACTGTTATATTGTACAATTAGGAAAATACGCCAAATGGAAAAATAACTACTGTCAGTGAATGACTCTTTTCTGCTGGGCTTCCAAACATATGAAAACAATTACACATGATTGGTACATATTCAATGACGTATTCATTGCACTTTTATGAAGATTAAATCCTATGTGCATCCTAATATGTTAAGCCTTATCAATATAAGAAGCCATGAATAACAGAAAAATAAAAGGAACGATTAGAATTTTTGCTTGTTAGAATTCTGCATTTATAGTCCAAAATTGATTTGCTTGGATATTGAACAATGAGTTTCTGTCAAAGCTTCCATTAATGGTTAGCTTTAGTATATTCATTAAAAGCATATATATATGAAGTCTACCATCCTAAGTATTTTATGTGATTACCTTACCATATTGTAATAAGTGTGAAGACAAATGTGTATCTTTGATTAGTATCAAATAACTCTCTTGCATATTAATATCCTCATAAAGTCACATAGAATGGTGAACAATAATTCGAGTTAGTGGATTGTGGTTGTTACTGTAAATGTACCCAAACCAGCAGGAGTTGACAATGAAGCTGTTGTCTCCATCCTAATAATGTCTGAACTCAAGCATTCTGAGGGAAATTTGAAAACAAGATTTCCATGCTATCTCTATAAATGTAAGAAACCTCATGCTAAAATAAATTGTCCAATTAATTATGTTGCATTACCAGGATGAATTTCAGGTAAAAACACACAGCATCTTTGATTAAATACTAGTTATTAAAGCTTTTGAAGTATCATCCAATTGCTTTAGTTACCATAGTGTGCCATGCTGTGTTTGCAAAATTATAATTTTATATTAAATAGATTAAATGTAAGGAATTAGTTGGTGTTGTTTAATTCCTCTTCTTGATTAGGTTATCTTTCCTGCATCAAATTGATTCTTTACTTTCTCATCAGTTACGCAGAATGATTGTAATGGATTGAATTACAATCTCCCCAAAATTCAGATGTTGTAGTCCAAACCACTCATACCTCAGAATATGACCTTATTTGGAAATAGGGATTTTGCAGATGTAATAAGTTAAAATGAAGTCATAATGGGGTATGGTGGGGCCCTACTCTAGTATGACTGGTGTCCTTATATAAGAAACACCATATGAAGAAACACATGTGCGCACAAAGAAAATACCATGTGACAATGAAGGCAGAGAACGGGGTGACACTGCCGAAGGAATATCAAAGGTTGCCAGCAAACTACCAGAAGCTGGGAGATCCATGGAACAGATTCTTCCTCACAGCTCCTCGGAACATATCAACCCTGCTGATATCTTTTTCTCGAACTTCTAACCTTCAGAGCTGTGAGACGATAAACTTCTATGGTTTAAGGTACCTGATGCAGAGTCATGACAGAGAGAAATGATCATAAATTTGTTTTGATTAGGATGATTTTCCCATGTCTATAGGATGAATAACCCCATTGGAGAGGGTAGAAAACTAGGCTTGAGAACTAAAATGCTGAAAGACTCACTCAAAGGTACAACTCAGAACCAACAACCTTGACTTAAAATTGCTGACCCAATTCTTAGAAAATCCTTTGTTGGCATGTAAAGTACGTTCCTTTGAACTGATAAATTATGACCATTTGGAGATAGGACAGTGCCTGTATTAGTTTGTTTTCACACTGCTGATAAAGACAAACCCAAAAATGGGAACAAAGAGAGATTTAATTGGACTTACAGTTCCACATGACTGGGGAGGCCCCAGAATCATGGCACGAGGTGAAAGGCACTTTTTACATGGTGGCAGCGAGTGAAAAATGAGGAAGAAGCAAAAGCAGAAACCCCCAATAAGCCCATCAGATCTCATTAAATTTATTCACTGTCATGAAAATATCATATGAAAAACCAGACCCCATGATGCAATTACCTCCTCCCGGGTCCCTCCTACAACACATAGGAATTCTGGGAGATACAATTCAAGTTGAGATTTGGGCAGGGACACACCCAAACCATATCAGTGCCACACTACTAATCCAAATTTAAATAATATGTGATTATTCGGCTCTACGCATTTTACTTACAGCATTTCATTCAAGATAAGAAATTACATATGTATAGAATCAAATGGCAATCAGTTTATGTATTACAGTTCTCTAGAGGGACTGAACTAAAGGAAAATATATATATACACACATAAAAAATATATATAAAATATAAATATATATATATATATATAGGGGAGTTTATTAAGTATTAACTCACACGATCACAGGGTCCTCAATAGGCCGCCTGCAGGCCGAGGAGCAAGGAGAGCCAGTCTGAATACCAAAGCTGAAGAACTTGGAGTCTAATATTCAAGGGCAGAAAGCATCCAGCACAGGAGAAAGATGTAGGCTGGGAGGCTAGGCCAGTCTCTCTTTTCACATTTTTCTGCCTGCTTATATTCTAGCCAAACTGGCAGCTAATTAGATTGTGCTCACCCAGAGTAAGGGTCGGTCTGGCTTTCCCAGCCCACTGACTCAAATATTAATCTCCTTTGGCAACACCCTCACAGACACACCCAGGATCAATACTGTGTATCCTTAAATCCAATCAAGTTGACACTCAGTATTAAACATCACAGTTTAATAGAGCGATCTTTACCCATGAAGCTCAGTGTTCAATGTGGACACATTTTGCTAACATGATTGTTTTACATCAACTTAAAATAACATATTTTGAATTTAAAAAATGACAAGATGAATACTTTCATCTAAAGGAGGAGTCAAATCTACTAATAAAACATTTATAAAATCTTTATAGATTTATTCTATAAAGTTTTCTTTAAATAATGTCCCAAAACAATTTCTTATTGAGATATAGTGAAAGATATGATTGCATTGGAATTAGATTATTATATATAAACCATATGTAAAAATTAATCTCATGTTGCTACCAGATTAAGAGAGTTTTGACAGCAAACAGACACATCACTAATCTTTGTACACTGGTGTTTAGGATAATGGCAAGTACACAGCAGGCCTCTTAACAAATTGCTGTTCAAGTAAGCCAATCAACACTTAGTATTGCTCAAAAATGCAGCATTCAGTTGAATAAAGGCAAAAAAGAGAGAGTTTTAACTCAGTATATTAAAAAAGCTTGCAAAAGTAAAACAAAACTCTGTTATCTTTGTCTTAGGTTAAAGAACCTGTACTGTTATGTAGTCTGTGCAGCTATTGCTCCAACTGTAGCCCTTTTTCATGGGTGATAAGCTTCAATTAATTTTATCATGCACTTCCCTGAGGCCACAGGGAGAAGATCTTGCCACAATGTTTTTTCTGCCTTTTATTTTTCCTGGCATTTTCCGGCACACCAAGTCCTCTTTTTTGGCTCATCCTTGCTTTTTATTGACCTTTTTATTGACTTCAGCCTGATCACTTGATGGACTTTTAATTTTTATTTGACTCTGTTCTAGCAATAACATGTAGATATTATCACCTATTTCCCCCCTGCTTCTGACTCAGGGCAGAATACCCTTTTTCCAATGAAAGAAAAGGACTGGGCGTGCAGTTATCTCCCAGAAAGATTTCAGGAAGAGAACTCAAGCCTGCAATAGCAAAGAATAAAACAGACAGGAAGCCAAACAGCTGATGAATTTCCCACTTAGTATCCAACATAAATGAGCTTTTAAAATGTATGTATTTTTAAATATGCATATATGAATGTGCATATATATATGGTTTTCCTCGTGCTCAACCAAATCTAGTTTCCATGTCCCACTCACATCTTACTACAAAGTGTGGCCACCTTTGTCAGTGGCACCATTCCTGTTCTTGCCCCATCTTATTACTCATTTACATTCTTTCAATTCTGATTATTCTACTCCTCTTTATTCTTTCATCCTCTCAGTTTCAGTATTTCCTTTAATTACCAACTGCTGAGGAATATCAGCCAAGGTCAGAAAGCAAGTGTGGGAATTCCATCTTCCACATTCTGTCCATTTTTGTTTAGAATGGACTCTCAACTTGCCTGAAATTGCTCCCAGGGGTGTATATTTGCCCATGTCACCACTTTGGAACAAAATTCATCTCCCATACCCTTGGCACAGGCTGTTAAAAATCTTGAAGTTATAATGGACCCTTGAGTCACAGCTGACTCAAGGTGTTGAATTTTTCTTCCCCTCTACAGAAAAAAAAAAAGGAAAAAAAAAGATAAAAATTCATTTTCTTTCCTTCTAGTTCCAGGACTATATGTCTGTGTATTTCTATTAAGTTACAGATTGACTACTCAATATGCCTGATGATAAGACTAATAACAGTCAGTGTTTTATCACCTGGAAAATAGACAAAGCAAGAGCCTGAATTAGAATAGACCATAGTGTTGATGTTTATTTAGTCTTCCTAAAATGTACTTCTAAATAGATTCAGTTCAGTGAGTTCAAAACCTATCAGCCAGATTTTTGATAATATGATCCTGCTGTTCAGTAGTTTTCCTGAGTTCTAATTTACATGAGCATTGATCTTCCAATCTCATGCTATACTGAAAAAGGCTCTGCAGTCATTCCCTATCTCTTCATTCTTCCCAATTTTGGGAACTTGTCTGAGGCCGCTGGTCATATCTTTGCATTGCCTCCACCTCAGTTCTAACTTGTGATCCTTTACAACATATATAGGAATTGTTTTTCTTTTGGGTGAGCAAATTCAGCATGAAAATCTTGTGTTAAGTAAGCACAACACACACACACAATTAGTTAAAAGGTAATTAACTCACTCTATGAAAAATTCAACACAAGATTCCTTCAGACAAGGACTGCTCTAAATATGTTTAAAATAAAATAGGAAGATTATCTTTAATCCTTATCAAATGTGGCTAAAGACAATTTGACTTTCTTAATATGAGGCTTGAAGAGTAGTTTTATAATATTTTTTAGAAATATAGAATTTTCATTTCAGTGGAAGAAGAAATAATTAACATGAATTGCTTCTCACCTGCTGAACCTCACTAGAATACAGCTCCCACAAAGACAGGAATTTTGCTTCTCATGCTTTCCAGGGGCATGCACAGTGCATGGCACATAGTTGATGCTCAATAAATAACTTTGAATGAAGATGAATAATTTATATAAAATATTGTACCTCATAGACTTGTTAGGGCCATAGATTGTGCCTTGTGTGCTTAGACATCTGTATGTTTTAACACAGTGCCTGGCAATGTATTGTTTTCAATAAATATTTGTTCAAAAAAAAAAATGAAACTTTTACATGTGGCTGGCCCTATGAGTGCAGCCATAATAAGGCCAACTAGTTCAATATCCTCTCTCCCATAGAGCTCCAATTTGATCTCATGTTTTGAGTTCTGAGATATTCTCCAGAAGGCCTCTAAGTGAGTGAACACAAAATCTTGCTAAGGCCAGGAAAATCCAGAAACATGTTGATAGTATTGATTTAATATCAAAGTGACATCTGTCAGATCAGTCTACTGTCCAGCTCAGGGGCCTGAAGGGATGGGGCACAAAGCAGGTACATTTTCTCTTAAGAGAGGCAGGCAACTGCCCTAAGGTAATCAGAGGAAAGAGTAGACCTTCAAGAAAAGCCTTAGGAAGAGGCGCAGGCAGCCTTGGGTGGACCTAATGGCCACAGGCTCCTGAGACAGAGGGCTCTCAGCTAGTTTTTTCTTCAAGTTTTTCCCAGCATTGGCCCTGCTTTCACAACAGAGGTTTCATCAGTAACAACATATGTCTTTCCTCCACAGATGAAATAGAATTGCTCCCTTGGGAGATTTACTTCTTTGCATTTTAAACTTTGTGACTAACTGGAAAAAATGGGGGCAAGGATCCCATTTACTCAAATTACAGTTTTCATTCTCCATCAACCTTCATAATTTGGCAAATAGATTCTGTTATTTGGTGTGAGGAAAAAAGTAAGACACGGAGTATATTATGCAACTTCCTGCAACTCTAATTAAGATTCTTACCATTTTGAACCTGCAATACACACACGTTAATCTCCGAAGAAAACAAAAATTGCAGCCTCTTTCAACATTATGCACAGGGGGCCATTAAGCTCTTCTGTATCCTCCCAGTAAGCCTCCCTGCTGCAGTCTGCCTGCCGGGTACTGTGGGCTCCCTGGGGGAGGCTGGCACCCTAGGGAGCATCACGGGAGTCTATAGAGGCTGACATTTTCCCTAAAACTCCTCCATTTCCTAGCAAGGATACTCAGCATACTAACAGCCTTTCCATTTAGCCTGCCTCCTGGATTACTTTACACAATTTGTGTGCATGGTTGAGGGAGTCTAAAACATCTTCTCAGACTCCATAAGGGTATTGGCAACCAACCAATGGGTCTTTCCTTGACAACATTTTGGCATCAGTTACCTTGCTTTGCTGGGAAGAGTTTTGTCTATACCTAGCATTGGAGTGGTCTGCAAAATCCCCTTTAGACTTTGAGTGCCTTGGATTCTCAGGATCTGAGAATCTGGCATACAATATTTATATAAAATAGTTTAAACATACATCAGTACATAAAGGAGTATAACAAGATGATTATATATGGCATTTATTACCTCTTGCTCATATCCCAGACATAATATCCTACTGAAAATATTTATTCATCCATTTGTTAACTCAGTCACCCACCAAACTATTACTGAACACCTACATTAGTAAATTTTAAGTGCTTCAACAAAGACACTGGCCCTGACCTCAGGAATCTGAAATTAGGAAAAAAAAAAAAAGGGTAGGATTGAAAATAAAACTGGAAAGGGACTATCAAAATCCACAATACACCGAAAACAACACATATTTTTCCCCCAAGCAAAGTTTATGCTAAGGTACAGTTTATAGTTTATTTCTTTGAACAGATTCAGGTGTTTCTACAGGTATTTTCCCATTCGCTCCTCATCATAAAACTAGAAGAAAACAGAAGATATTATAATTTTCTTCCTACAGATGAGGAATATGAAATTCATAAAAAATGAAATGTGGCCGGGCGCGGTGGCTCAAGCCTGTAATCCCAGCACTTTGGGAGGCCGAGACGGGCGGATCACAAGGTCAGGAGATCGAGACCATCCTGGCGAACACGGTGAAACCCCGTCTCTACTAAAAAATACAAAAAACTAGCCGGGCGAGGCGGCGGGCGCCTGTAGTCCCAGCTACTCGGGAGCCTGAGGCAGGAGAATGGCGGGAACCCGGGAGGCGGAGCTTGCAGTGAGCTGAGATCCGGCCACAGCACTCCAGCCTGGGCGACAGAGCAAGACTCCGTCTCAAAAAAAAAAAAAAAAAAAAAAAAAAATGAAATGTATCTCCACCTCTAGGTAATGGTAGAAGGTAGGGTCTCACCACATCACACTAACTGGAGATTGTATTACGTTTGGCAATGATTTGTCAAAATATAATACCAAAGTGCTGAGTTTATTTCACAATTGTAAGTAGCGGGAGATAAATAATAGATATAGGTAATGCAGATATAAGTTCAATCATGTTTCTTGTTCCTCTATGTAAACAATATTTCTCCAAAATAGAAATCATATTACAAATGAAAAGATAGCAAGGTGCCATGTGAAATATATTGACAGAAAATGTGAAGAGCTGGCTTCTAGTCCTGCTTGTCTAATCCTATATACTTAGCAGTTTTGTCTGTCTAATCCTGGGTGTGGGGGTTAGAAGCTACATTTCACCTCTCTGAAATTCCATTTTTCTCAGCTGTAAAACTAGCTGATACACTCCCTCTTTCCTAAGAATGTCCAGAGATCAATAAAACAATATATGTGAAAGTATTTTGAAACATGCTAACATTTAATGCAAATATAAACTCACAATAATTAACCCCCTGCATTCATATTGAATTTGTTTTCACCTTACTTTCCTATGCCAATTCTAATGTGATTTAGTCTCCCCAGCCTAATTATGCTTGGAATCATAACATTTTAAATATTTAAATTTTACCTAATTTAATCTAATAATTAACCTGAATTTCCCCCCACGTGTTTTAAACCCATTACTCCTTGAAGAGTCTTTGTTGACTAATGAGAAAAATAGGTCCCTCTTCTCTCCATAACACCTCTTTATGCATCTGTAAACAGTTATCACGTGTCCCCTCTGTCTTTTTTCTTCAAGATTGAACATTCTCAGGTCTCTCGGCCTTTTCTTATAGGCCCCATTTTCAAGGCCCTTCATCATTTTTTGTTGCTTTCTTTTGAAACCTCTGCCAAACTTGTCTATGTTGTAATAAGTGTGTCTTCCCAAATGGAACATGGTACTCCTATCAAGGGCTAAAGATTGCCAAGTGGAGTCTAATCATCACCTTATTTATTTTATCCTTGACAATTCTGCTAATACAACACAGGATAGCAATTGCTTTTTTTCTTTAAACAGCATCATACTACCGACTTTTTCTCAGACATTATCTAGCATAAAGCTCCTAAGGATAAAAATTAGTAAAATTAACTTACTATTTTTTTTTTAAGTCACAGTGCTTAGGGCACCATTTCATAAATATTAGATGATTAATAAATATGAAGCAAATCAATGAACATTATTTGTACCTACAAATAGTAGTGTTCTCAAATTGTTTTGAGATGATGAAAAATATAGATGGTTCTTTCTTTCATGATTGAAATTTCTTAAAGAGTAGAAAATTCATGTCTGACTCCTATGGGGTTTTTTAAAGAACCCAATAAAATTAGTTTTCAAAAGCACGTAATTCAAATGAAAGGGAAGTTTTACTGAATTTTATTTACACAGCATAGCTCTTCATTTAACATGAAAGTTTCTGAAAACTACCAGAAAGCCAGAAACATGAACCATGAAACTAATGACCAATTAACGCAAAATCAATTACTGTATGTAATGTGATAGATGACCTTATGGAATATTTAGCTGAATTGTCAAACTTGCTTAATATTTGATTTTCCAGGACCAAATCTACAGATAATATGAAATGATTTGGCAAAGTCAGTGACTACAATGCAAGAAGCTTTGGTTTTCTATTGTATCTGCTGAGTAGAAAAATATCCAGACTGCCGTTTTGACTATCAAAATACAAGCCAGGAACCCAGTAGCTATCTCAGGACTTCCTTTAGGGGGAACTAGTAAATGAGAGCCAAAAATGTAATCTCATGCAGATCAGGAGACTGGATTTAAAGGGATCTTAAGTAGTGATGATACCCTTTTATCTTGTAAGTATTATGAACATTTTATCTTATCAGACTGGCTAAGAATCTGTTGCCACAATGTTATGCAATGAGAAAATATCAAGTGCATCAGTAGCAATGTAGCTAATCTTCCCTGGCTATTCAGATGAGAAATGACCCATAGTTTAAATACGACCCTTTTGGAGAACAAAGAAAGAGCAAGGAAAGAACAAAGAAGACTTCTTTCAGAATTTTAACTATCCCGGAACAAATTATGCATTCTGGACTGCAGAGTTGGTTTTTTTTTTTTTTTTTTTTTTTTTTTAATACTTGGAAAATGTCCTTTTAGTATGGCTTTTCATGGAAAAATATACAGAACCAAGTTAAACAAAACACATTTCAGCAAAGCTTTGTGAATATCATTGGCTAAAATAAATGCATATATTATTAAAATAAACCCCAGGAAAATATGATTGTTCAGTTACAATATGTATTGGAAATTTACTTTATATATAATACTAGAAATTTTGGGAGGGATCTAAGTTATAAAATACATTTAAAAAATAGTTTAGTCAAGTAGCAGGGGATAGAGATAATAAAAATGGTAAATTCTAACTGCCTATTTTCAGCTTTTCGCCTACCCGAACACTGGGCAACATTTTATGCAAGTGAATATTACATAATTCATCAATCTTTCCTTGATTGTCAATCAGTTCTTCACCTACCTATCTGGCTACTTTTTCTTGGTTGTTTTTTAGCTATATATCTCTGAATGCCTTCTTTCCTCCTAGGGTCTGTCCCTAACCCTGAATCCCTTAGTCCATTCTCAGGGCTTCGATTTCCATTCATATGCTCATAGCTACTTTTATGTTAAAAATCTCTGGTAGCATATTCACACCAGGACTTTGAGCAAAATAAGAAATGTATTATCCAGAGATAAGAGTGTATTCTGTAACTCAAGGTTGGCAAGTTTCTTGGACTGGGAGTGGAAAAGCTTTGAGGAACATTTTCCTGTTTCTCACCTCTCTGCTGCTCTCTGTTCATAGACTTCAGTATTTCCTCCTTCCCTTCCCACATCCTACTTTCTCACCCGCCCCCAGAACAATATACCTCTCTCTGCCTCTCATTTCAATCAATTTTTGTGTTATATTCAGGATAAACACAGACCAACCGGTTAGCTCTGAATTCCAATTCCAAATTCTCATGCGAACAGAATCAGTTCTGCATGGAGCAGGTGTTCATAGCTGTCCTAACTATCTGTGATCAGTACAGCAAGGGCCAAGGTACAAAGGAGGTAGCCATGTGTCTCTCCTCGGGGCAGGCAGGGGCAATGTGGTAAGAAGGGGTAGTCATGTGCTAGACCAAAAGCCTAAAGGATGTCTGAAACAAATAGCAAATCTATGTCTACGACAAATATTGTTTTAAAGGTTAAGGCTTAATTCAGTATTTTAAGGTTAAAAAAAAATTGTTGATTACTTGGTTTTGGCTTTAACATCCCCCTGGGCAGAAAAACAGCAGTGTAACAGTTAAGAGTAGTCAAACAGCCGTGGATTCTATTCCCACAAGTCCTGTTAGAGCAGGGAACGAGTTTACTGGTGATAAACACAGGAGGCAAGGAAATGCTGAGTAGAAGAGGGCAGCTCCCTGGCAAAGGCCCCACCCGCAAGCCTGGAAACCCACAGTCCTAAATAAAAAAAAGGCACTCTGTTTTCATACCCAAACGCTGCCTTTTGGCCCACCATGCCCCACTATCCTATATCCATATAAACCCCAAACCCCAGGCTCCGTGAACAGAAGAGCAGAGGAGCAGGAGAACAGCAGAGCAGTGCCACAGAGAAGAAAAGAGAAGGAGCATCTGAACATCGAGAAGAGTTCGGCTGGGGATAGTAAGAGAGGAGATTGGCCACAGGATGCCTGAACTCCAGGGGAAGATCATCTTCCCACTCCATCCCCTTTCCAGCTTCCCATACATCTTGCTGAGAGCCACCTCCATCCAGCAATAAAATCCCCCAGATTTACCATCCTTCAGTTTGTCTATGTAACCTGATTCTTCTTGGACACCGGACAAGAACCCAGGTACCAAGAAGGCACTGAGCTGGTTAACACTTAAGCCATCTGTGGATGGCAGAGCTAAAAGGGCACTGTAACACACCCACTGGGGCTTTGGGAGTCACAGGCACCCACCCCTAGATACTACCATGGGACTGGAGCCCAAAAGTGCTTGCTGCAGCTCCCACACCTGCTGATCGGCATGCTCCCCCTCCTGCAAGGAGTTTGAGTGCAAGGCAGTCAAGCAGACAAGCCACACCTCTGTCGCATGTCCTGCAAGGGGGTGTGAGGGAATTCTCCCATTTCACTGGAGTCCAATTATATTCCTATGATCCAACAGAGATCCAGTGTTAGTAGATGCAGATAAGCACAAAGTAAATGGAGAAATTACTCACTTTGGGAAACAACTGACAGACACTAATAGTGTCCTTTCCATGTGAAAAGCTTTCATTTCATATATGCAGTTTACATTAATATGCCTACAGGTATTGCCGTATACATGCCCACATAACAGATATAATGCTGCATATTGAATATAAGGGGGAAAAACTCCTCAAAATAGGATACTTGTTGAAAGTTTTTAATGAGGCTTTAACAGCTCTGTAAAGTTCTAATTTGCAGAGTTTTGTGAAGTAAACGAGGAGAGAACAGCATCAGATGTAGGCTGCCGCTTTCTGCCTCCACTCAACACATTTTAAGTGAGTGTCAAATTGATTTTGCAATCTTTAATTATATTTCTTTAATTTTTTTCTGACTACTGGATTTATAAGTATGCAGGAAAAAAGCCGTTTTCATGAAACTATATTTCTCACAGTTGAACTTAATAATGTAGCATATTAACATGGACTATATAAGCTATGAAAAACACATTACAGAGGTGCAGTAGCATCAAGGCAAGAACTGGTCAACTGTATACTCAAGTGTGTATTTCATATTTTTACTGATTAAATTCCTTCTTAGTGTAAAATAAAATATAGTCCTTTCTATTTATAAAAATTCCCTTCTGAATGTGAATGAGATCAAAAGAAACCCCATTTCATAAAAAAAGTTATTTTACTGAAATTGTGCAAGATTCTTGTTGTCAGCATAATCTAATGAAAGTCGTTTTCTTATTTTTATAACAAACAGTGGATACCAATTTGTCTTAGGTGAAATTTGGAGTGATAAGCAGTATACACACTGCTTAAGTTTCTATCTGAAAGAGTTCAGAATTTAAATGATAAAATAATATAACAATTGTTTTATTTTTCTCAAAGTTAAAGCAACTTCTTCATTACAGTGTAAATCAATGGTTCCTATACTTGAATGTTGCAAGAATCACTTGGAGAATATTTTATCAATTTTAGTGAGATAAAATTTACATACACACTAAACCACATCTGTTTAAATGGTTCAATTTGATATGTTTTGACAGATGTACACACTTGTAAAACTATTACCTTGATCATTACAGAGCATTTCCATAAACTCCTCCTCTTCAGGGCTAGGCAACTGCCGATCTCCTTTTTGTCACTATACATTAATTATTATTAAGAATTTTATGTAAGTGGAGTTATGAGTAAGTATTCTTCTGCTCTTTCCTTTGTATTGCTTACTAGTATTTCATCATACATATACCACATTTTATTAATCAGTTCACCTATTGATGGATATTTGAGTTGTTTCCAGTTTCTGGCTCTTGTGAATGTAGGTGCAATGCATATTTGTGGGCCAGCCTTTTGTATGTACAAATCGTTTCATTTCTCTTAGGTAAATAGCTGGCAGGGAGGGGGGCTCGTAAGATAGCTCTGTCTTTAACAGTGTAGATCTGTATATCTTATCCAAATGCAAATTTCTAGGTATTTCTCCAGAGATTAGGATGAAATTGATTTTACAAAATTACAACAGTAGGAGAAATCTGACATAGTTGACTCCATCTTGCTTCTAACCTTCAAGCTGTCCTTGGTTATTCTTGGGCATAGGCCAAGCTAACTTTGGGAGAAATTTAGTTTATAGTTCAACTTGAAAGCAAGGATGATCATAGTCCCTCCCTAAAACTAACCTCCTCCTTTCTCAGGGATCAAAAACCACCTTCATAAGATTAATGAAAGGCCACAAGAATAGGATTATGGGAGGGACCTGAATGCTGATAATGTAGGCATAATTTTTATAATTGCTTACTGTTCAGGAATAATGTGGTCAGAGGTCACAAGATTGGTGACTTCCCCAATTGTTCCTATAGATAACATCACTATTGCAAAATCTAAGATTTTTTTTTGAGATGTTTTTCAAATTGATCCCACCCGGACTAACAACTCATGACTCAACACATCCTGTTGCCCCGCCCAGAGACAGACTCAATACAGGAGGACCATTTTCCATGCTCGTATGATTTCATCTTCAACCAATCAGCAGCACCCATTCTCTAGCCCCTCTGCCCACCTAATTGTCCATAAAAATCCTAACCTTCGAGACTTCAGAGAGACTGATCGGAGTGATAACTCCAGTTCTTCCACTTGGCTGGCTTGGCTTCAGTTAAACTTTTTACTGCAATCCTGCAGTCTCAGTTAATGGATTTTGTTTATGCAGCAGGTAGGAAGAACCTTTTGGACAATTACAAGAAAGCAATAGATCCATGCTGGGATTCAGAATTTGAATTTTTTTTTTTTTAACCACTCAGCTAGGTTAATTCTTATAAGGAAGGTCTTCTAACATTTTGCAAGACATTCTATAAACAATCTTATTAGATGATCAAATAAAATTGTCACTTTTAGTGAGTCAATCTATGAATAGTACATGTACAATCTCAGTGAAAATACCAGCATGTCCTTCTTTTTTTTTTTTTTTATTATTATTATACTTTAAGTTCTAGGGTACATGTGCATAACGTGCAGGTTTGTTACATATGTATACTTGAGCCATGTTGCTGTGCTGCACCCATCAACTCGTCAGCACCCAACAACTCGTCATTTACATCAGGTGTAACTCCCAATGCAATCCCTCTCCCCTCCCGCCTCCCCATGATAGGCCCCGGTGTGTGATGTCCCCCTTCCCGAGTCCAAGTGATCTCATTGTTCAGTTCCCACCTATGAGTGAGAACATGCGGTGTTTGGTTTTCTGTTCTTGTGATAGTTTGCTAAGAATGATGGTTTCCAGCTGCATCCATGTCCCTACGGTTTTGGCATCAGGTTCTAAACTCCACAGTGGTCTTATAAAGATGAATAAAATTATGTTCAAAATTCTTAATGTGATGGCCCTTGCATGATCTGGCCCCTTTTTTATTTCAGCCTCACCATATACCCTTCTGGCAAGAATCTAGTTTATATTAGAATTTCCAAGTTTTTCTTGCTTACTAATTTGTTTATTTATGTACATGTCATCTCCCACATCAAGACATTGATACATGATACTTTCGCTACCTGGACTCCTTTACTTTCTTTCTTTCCTTCTTTCTTTCTTTCTTTTTTTTTTTTTTTCTTTTTTTTTTTTTTTGCCTAGCTAATTCAATTTGCCTCATCCTCTGAGGGGTCTTCACTAATCCTCTAGACTGGGTTGAGTGCTTCTGTTATGTTACAGTATTTTTTCACATCTTGTTTTTGGACTTTGCAGGCTTGAAATATTTATTCAGTAACTTTTCAAAGTGAAATATAACAAAAATAAAGTGCACTAATCATCAAGGTATATTTTGACAAACATTTATAAAATAAATCTACACTTATAAACTCCTCTCAAACTAATTCATAAAATAATTATAGAATCTCAGAAGGCTTCTTTTTGCTTTCTTTCAGTTATTACCCCATCTACTGATTTCTGTCACCACGGATTTCATTTTCCAGCTTTAGAAATGGACAAGTGAGACCTAATTAAACTAGAATGCCTCTGCACAGCAAAAGAAACTATCCACAGAGTAAGCAGACAGCCTACAGAATATAAAACTTTGCATCTGACAAAGTTCTAATATGCAGAATCTATAAGAAACTTAAATCAACAAAAGAAAGACAACCCCATTTAAAACATGGGAAAGAACATGAACATATACTTCTCTCTCTCTTTTTTTTTTTGAGACAGAGTCTCGCTCTGTCTCCAGGCTGGAGTGCGTGGTACCATCTCGGCTCACTGCAACCCCTGCCTCCTGGGTTCAAGTGATTCTCCTGCCTCAGCCTCTTGAGTAGCTGGGATTACAGGCACACACAATCATATCCAGCTAATTGTTGTAGAGACGGGGTTTCACCATGTTGGCCAGGATGGTCTCCATCTCCTGACCTTGTGATCCGCCCACCTCAGCCTCCCAAAGTGCTGGATTACAGGTATGAGCCACCACGCCCGGCAGCACATACACTTCTCAAAAGATGACATACAAGCAGCCAACAAACATGAAAACGTGCAGAATCAATAATTGTCAGAGAAATGGAAATCAAAACAACAATGAGATACCATCTCACATTAGTCAGAATGATTATTATTAAAAAGTCAAAAAGCAACAGATGCTGGTAAGGCTGTGGAGAAAAGAAAATGCTTATGCATGATTGGTGGAAATATAAACTACTTCAGCCACTGTGGAAAGCAGTCTGGAGATTTCTCAAAGAACTTAAAACAGAGCTACCATTTGACCCAGCAATCCTGTTAGTGAGTTTATACCTAAAGAAAAATAAAACATTCTAACAAAAAGACGCATGCACTCTTATGTCCATTGCTACACTAATCACAATAGCAAAGACATAGAATCAATCTAGGTACCCACCAATGATGGACTGGAAAAAGAAAATGTGGTACATATACACCGTGGAATACTACCCAATCATAAAAAAGAACAAAATCATTTCCTTTGGATGCAGTTGGAGGTGAATTAACGTTGGAACAATAACCAAATACCACATATTAATGTATATGTGGGAGCTAAACATTGAGCACACATGGACAAAAACATGAGAACAACAGACCCTGGAAGGGAGGGAGGGGACTGTGATTGGAAAAACTACCTATGGCATACCATGCTCACTACTTGCATAATGGAACCCATACCCCAAATGTGAGCATCATGCAATATAGCCAAGTAACAAACCCGCATGTCATACTCATTATACCTAAAATAAATGTTGAAATGAAAAAGAAGAAATTTATATAAATAGAATAGTAGGCTCTTTAGATTCTAGCTTCTTTTACTCACTAATAGGTTATGAGATTCACCCACATTGTTCTCTGAAGCAATAGTTGGTTCATTTTTATTTCTATACATAGTCCACTGAATAAATTTATTATAATTTATTATCCATTCTACTGTTGATAGAAATTTGGATTAACAGTTTTTGACTATTAGAAATAAAGTTGCTATGAACAACTCTGCATGTGCTTTTTAGAGCACATATATATGTATGAATTATTATTATTTTTTAGAGACAGGAACTTGCTCTGTCACCCAAGCTGGAGTGCAGTGGTGCAATCATGGCTCACTGCAGCCTTGAACTCTTGGGTTCAAGAGATCCTCCTACCTCAGCCTTCTGAGTAACTGGGACTACAGGTGCCTCACTATGCCCAGCTAATTTTTCAAATTTTTGTAGAGATGAGGTCTCACTATGTGGCCCAGGCTAGTCTTGAACTCCTGAGCACAAGCAATACTCTTGTCTTGGCCCCTCAAAGTGCTGGGATTACAGGTGTGAGCCACTGTGCCCTGCATATGTATGTATTTATTTGGGGTATTTATGTGGCACTATGTAATTACTGTACTTATCTATTCTTTTGTCTATACTGTACATGCTTACCTACTGCAGTCTTATAGTTAGTCTTGATATGTAAGCCCTCCTGCTCTGCCCTCTTTTAGTGTTGCCTCGGCTACTCTAAGTACTTTCCTCTTTCATGTACATATTAAAATTAGTTTGTCAATTTTTACAAAAATCCTAGGATTTTGAGAGAGACTATATGGATTCTACAGATCAAACCACAAAGGCTTGCTATTTAACAATATTAAGTCTTTAGATTCATGAACTTGGCGTATCTTTCCATTTATTTGGTCTTTAATTTCTCACAATAATTTTTTGTAGTTTTCAGAGTAGAGGTCCTACATTACCTTTTAGTAGACTTGTTTCTAAGTCATTTATGTGTATTAGTTCTAGTATGCATGGTACCTTTAAACATTTCATTTTCTATTTGGTTTTTGCTATTCAATAGAAACGTTTGATTTCTGTACATTGACCTTTATCCAACACCTTTGTTAAGTTTACTGAGTAAACGGAATAGTTTATATATTATTTTGACATCAATACAAATAATGACATCTACAAGTAAAGATGGTTTACTTCTTCTTTGACATACCTAATATTTATTTATTTACTTATGTATTTTATTGCTATATTGCTCTGGCTAGTACTGTACTTCCAGTACAACATTAAATAAAAGCGGTGATAGTGTATTTGCTTGTCCTGTACCTGACCTCTGGGAAAAAGCACTTGATATTTTATTATTAGAGGTCTTTTACAAAAGCAATTTATTAGGATGTGTTCTTTCATTCCTAGTTTGCTGAGAATTGTTATGAATAGTTATTATGTTTTATTAAATGCATTTGTGAAACCTGTGGTGACAATTTAGAATGTTTCATTTTTACTATGTTAATGTGGTGAATCACATACATTTTGAAAAGTTTACACTACTGGGATAAACCTGCATGGTCATGATATAATATTTTATTTATATATATATACATGTACATACACACACAAAAAAAATATATACACACACACACAGAGAAAGAATATTAGAATCTACTTTTGGATCATTATTGACCTGTATTTTCCTTTATGTTAATTTATTTGTCAGATTTTAGTCTATAAGTTCTTCTGACCTCATAAAATTGCAATTTTCTATTTTCTGGAAGAGTTTGTGTAGGATTGCTATTATTTCTACTGTAATTGTTTGATGAAATCCACCAATCGGGCCACCTGTTCTGGGGTTTTCTTTATGTAAAAGACTTAACTATAGATTTCATTTTTAAAACACATCTAGGACCACTTAGATTTTCTATATCTTCTTATGTTAGTGTAAATTTGGAGATTTTCTCCCATGCAAGGGATCTCTTTATTTTACCTGTATTGTCAAGGTTTTAGCATAGTACTGTTCTTAATACATTATTAGGTCGTTGTTTTTTTTTTTTTTTTTTTTTTTTTTTTTAACGTCTGTAAGATTTCTAGTAATGGCTCTTTGCATCCCTGAGGGTAGTAATCTGAACTTTCTCTTTCCCTAGATCACTTGCAAATAATTTTTTTTTCCCAAATTTTCTAAGACTCTGTTCTTGGCCTTACTTATTTTATCCATTACATTTCTGTTTGCTATATCACTGATTTTTCTTATTTTTATAATTTCTTTCATTCAAATATTTTTTGGGTTTCATATGCTGCTTTAATTTCCTGGTTTCTTCTTGAGTTGGAAGCTTAGATAATTGATTTTTAACTATTCCCTTTTTCTAATATATGCATTTAAAGCTATAAAGCAATATCAGATTCCTGATATTGTCCATCCTACAATGTTTTTATATATAAAGACATTACTATAATTAGATAAAAATAATTTTTAATTTCCATTATTTCTTTTTGAGCCAGGGATATTTTCCAATCTGATTATATTTTAGATTTGGAGTTCTAGTTTAATTCCACAGTTGTCAGAGAACTTGAAATATTACGAGATCAAGCAGAATGCAGTGGCTCATCACATCTGTAATCCTAACACTTTTGGAGACTGAGGTGGGAAGACTGCTTGAGCCCAGGGGTTCAAGACCAGCCTGAGCAACACAGTAAGACCCCATCTCTTAAATAAATAAATAAAAATTATAAGATCTCTATAGCCCAGGATATTAAGTATTTTGGAAAATGTTCTATGTGTTCCTCAAAAATGCATATTATATAGTTGTTGGAAGTAATGTTCTACATATGACAATTATAACATATGTCACATGTTTTACATACAGACGTAATTATTTATTCATTTTCAAATCTTTGATAGCTATACTAATATTTTGTGTACTTTTTCTGTCAAAATATTAGATGGGGATTTATATCTTCAATTATAAGGATTTGTTTATTGCTCTGTTTATTTCTGTCAACTTCAGTTTTATATGCATATCTGAAGCTCTAAGTAGCCCCTAAATTTAGGAATATACGTCCCTCTATTGAACTGATCTTTTTGTCATTATGAAATGTCCTCCATTATGTCTACTAACATTTATTATCTTAATATCTATCTACATATCGATATATCTTGTCTCATTCTTTGTTTTCAGATTTTGTCTTTATATTTAAAGAATGTTTATAAGAATAAACAACATATGTTTTTATTTTTTAAATCAATCCAATAACTTCTATGCTTATTTGAGTAGACTATTTAATTTAGATTTAATGCAACTACTGATATAGTTGGGTTTATGTTTACCACAGTGGTATTTGTCCTTTTATTCCTCACATTTGCTCTTTGTTTCTGTCTTCTTCTTGCCACCGTCAAACTCTTTTATCAGCTTAACCTACTTTTATTTAACATTTAGTGTTTCCCTACATTAATTTTTTTAAATCATTATTTTGCTGGTTACCTTCGGGATCATAATCTGGATCCTTGATCTACTATGGCCTACTTTATATTAATTCTTCAACTTCCCTAACTTCTTAGGAATTTTACCACAGTTAACTCCATATAGACCCCCTCATCATTTGTGACAAAATAATTGATGGCATACATTTTTCTTACATATGTTATCAACTTCAAGCTATGATTTTCATGTCCTTTATCATAAATATTACTTTTTATTTACATACCTATTTACCATTTCTAGAGGTCTGCACTCTTTCCTGCAGCTCTGTACTTCCTTATGGGATCTTTGCCTATGTCCTAGTACACTTTATGATTTTCATAATGCCAGTCCTTTGGTGATAACTTTTTCAACTCTTTTGCTAGGAAAAATATTTTATTTTACCATATTTGATGGATATGTTTCCTGGGTACAGAAATCTTGACCGGTAGTTTTCTTTTGATGTTGTTATTGTTAAAAAAATAATTTTAGCATTTAAAAAGTATCATTCCATTATATTCTGGCGTTCATTTTTTGTTGTTGTCGAAAACTCAGACATCATTCATATTTTTGTTCCACTGTCTCCCCACCCTCCCCAGGTGCTTCTGACGGTTTTTCTCTGTCTTTTATTTTAAGCAATTTGACTATAATATACCTGGATATGGCTTTCCTTATATTTGCCCTGCTTACAGTTTGCTAAGCTTTTTATTTTTCATATTTAGTAATACTTGGCTATTCTACAATATTACTTGTCTCATTCTTTCACTCTTTTCCTTCTTGGTCCTCAAATACACCTATGTTCCATACGTCTCTTACATGCTGCTCTTTTTTTCATGTTTTCACTTCTTGCTATGCTTCAGTTTGGACAATTACAATTGACCACTGAGTTCTCTAATCTTGCCTTCTGCAATGTTCCATCTGTGTAACTCATCAATATTCTCTTCACTTCAGGTATTTTACTTTACATACTATTTTTCCTATTAATTACTGTACAGATTACAATTTTGCATTGAAATATTTTTTATCTTATCATCCTTTCTGTCCACCTTGTCCTTTATTTTCTCTTAACATTAACTGAAGTTATTTTGAAGTCTTCATCTGCCTCTATCGACGATTAATATTTCACTATTGGTCACTTTATGGATGACCCATAGTAAAACCTCTGGATTATTTCATCTTTTACTAATGAATGCAAAATTCTCTTTTGACAAGAAGTAAAATTATCAGATTACCTTGACCTTACTAAGCCTTGGCTTTAGGCGTCACTATGGTGAATCTGTTTCAGTTATCTCAATGTTCCTAAGGAATAGCCCTTATTCCTACAGCATGGGAATTAGGGGAATTTACTCATAAAGGACGGACTTTTGGAGAGTTGAGTGAAAGCTCAGAGTGTTCACCAAGGTTTCTCTACTCTGGTTAAGTCTAAACTCCATGTGTGTATCCTTAGCTCTATGTTACCTCTGAAATCTCTGCTTAGCTCCAGCTACCAAGCAGGTCTTCTCTGCTATGTTTCTCATAGGATTATTCTAAATGTTGGCCAAGGACCAAACAAAGAATTGTTACACAGAATTTTTGGATTATTTTTCAGCATCATTCTTCTCTCTGGGCACCTACCCTCCAAATCTGAGCTACTTTTGTAGCCTCGAATTCTGGTTTGTATTCCTTTACCAGATATACTAATGCCTCTGCTTGAGCTCAGTAATTCCAGCTGTGTGCAACTCAATTCATTTGCTTTTCTTCACTTAAGCATAGTAGCTCTGCACTGTTGCCATAAAATGGCTACAAATAGGTGTTTTAAATATATTTTGCTCCCAACTTACATTGTTGCATACGATATTGAGAATGAAACTATTTACTTTATCAGTGATGGAATTGGTATTTTATCTACTGAGATTCTAACTTCAGCTGTTACTCAGCTCTATAATTCCTATTCTAATATATTCCCATTTGCTGCTTAAATTCTGAACATTTTCATTGATTTTGTTGCTAATATTAATTATAGTTATTTTAAAGTCTGTGTCTGGATATATGCATATATACCTGTATGTGTATATGTGCATATGCCTATATGGGTATGCAAACATGTATTTCTATATAGCTGAATTACTTGAGGATATGTTTCTATTTTTTGTTTTATTTATCTTATCTTTTGGTTATTTGACCCTATTTTCTGGCATGCCTGTTAATTTTTTATTGAATGCCTGACATTGTGTAGGAAAAAATTGTACACTCTGGGACTCTGGTTGATGTGATCTCCTTTCACATCATATCTAAATATTTTTGGCAAAAAATAACTTTTATCTCATTAGTATCATTAATAGTTAACATGAATTGAGGCTTTATCTGAGGAAGAAAAGCCTATTTATGATTTGCTCTAATAGGATTTCAATTGAAAACCTAGCATGTATACCAGGACCCCACCCAGAGTCTAATTTTTTGCCTGTCTTTTTTTTTTTTCCCCTAAGACTATGCAATAGAGGAATTAACAAAGAAAACAGAAGGAAAAAAGAAAAAAAAACAAAGATAATTTAAAAGGCTCACCTACATGTTTTTTCTTATATCTGGGATCTTGATCCCACAAGTCCTAGAAGCCTTTGTTACTCACTTATGTCTTTAACCATAGTTTTAAGAAATTCTGTCCAGCTTCTATCTCTTTTCTCAGCAGGAGGATTTTTTTATATGCCTCATAGCTGAAGACAGAAGTCACTTGTAATTACTTAATTACATGTTTGATGCATGATTTCACTGCAAGACTTTAAGCTCCCTAAGGTTAGGAATCATACTTGTGTTGCTCAACATCCTTTTTACAACAGCAATCATAACATCAGCTAGTGGAGTGAAATAGGGAAAATACTGCATACGAACCAAATGAATGATTAAACTCTTCCATGTAAAGGGGGATGTAGAAAGCAGTATCAAAGCTTGAAACACAGTTTAGGGAAAATAGAAGGAGAAACCTAGTGAGAAATATTTAGTTTCTTCCTATTTTTTAAACGGACAAAATGGCACCAATATTATTTATTGGCACATAGGGTGAGGATTAAGGAAATTTCACTGACTTGAAAACTGTCGATAATCTGGAAGAAAGTATTTCCAATAAAGAAGTGGAAGAAAAGAATCCAAATGACAGTAGATTGAGGAGTGATTCATCCATGAGAAAATGACACATAGTTTCGAGAAGACTGATTGTGGAGATGGGGGAAAAATAGAGTTAGGTTTGTAAGTACACATAACATTTAAAGTTGGCTGTTTAAATAGATGTGGAGAAATGAGATGCAGACCATGTATGCTTCTAGTGGAAGAAGAAAGGTAACAATGACAACAAAAAACAAAGGTCAGAGTTTCACAGAACAAGTAAAATAAAGTGAATGATCAGAGTACCGTGTAGTAGAGAGAGGTCATAAAGAAGTATCATCAAGATTTATGTGGCTTAGGGACATAAAATATATGTATGCAATGGAAAGGCACATGATTGAAGTCCAGAATTACAGAATGCTGGTCATAAATACATACACAATACTAAGATACTGTGAACTAACCCTTTACAGTGATTCCTGCATTGAAACCTTACAACCTGCCATTTAACAGATGAAGAAACTGAGATTCACACTGGTGGAATGACTTGTGCAAAGTTGCCCACCAGCATGTTGGGGAGCCAGATTTGAAACTTGGGGAGTCTGACTCCAGAACCTGCACTATTTACTACAGCCATTGCCACTTTCTGAACTAGATTGCCAACATCAATACCTCCATTGCCCTTGAAATAGAATTCAATCAGTATGATGCTGTTAATCCATCCATAGCATTGATCACTGTTGTTTATAAAGCACTTTCAAGATTAAAAGTGCTTTTTATTGTACTGTATATGTTTATTATGACTGTCATCTTAAACCTATTGCAATAAGCCCTAATGATATGTATAGGTAAAAGTGTCAAAATATTCATTAACCTCAAAATTTAATAAGCCTAAGGAGATCATGTATCTAAGAGATGTGCAACCACCTAGTTTTCAGAAACACAGTGTGGTAGCTATGGTGGGGCAGAAAACAATTTCTGAAAGAACATTCTAGCTCTAACAACTGGTGTACCAGTAACTTTGCCAATAACTGAGGACCATTAACAAGAAATTTCTTTTTGTTTCTGGTACTATACAGTTTAAAATATACTTTCGTATACATCTAAGGCCAATAGAGACTAAATAAATTGAGTTATCACTCTAACCCATCAATACTTTCAAAAATGTAGACTTAAAAATGTGAACTATATTCAAATGCATAATGAATTTCACCATTAAATAATTCTTATAGCTAAGAGATCCATCTTTTGGATTTCCCTCTTTTCTATCACTCATTTAGTTAATAAATATTTATTGAGTATCTGGTAAATGTCTTATGCTGTGCAAGATGCAAATGTTATAAGCATGAAAAAGATAGTCATAATTTCAGTCTACATGAAACATAGATAAGCAAACAACCAGTTGTTTTTATTCAATAGGTTTTTTGGGAACAGGCATTATTTGGTTATATGAATACGTTCTTTAGTGTTGATTTCTGAGATTTTGGTACACCCATCACCTGAGCAGTGTACACTGTACCCAATGGGTAGTTTCTTTATCCCTCACCCCATCCCACACTTTCCCCCATGTCCCCAAAGTCCATTGTATCATCGTTATGCCTTTGTGTCCTCATAGCTTAGCTCCCTGAACAACCAGTTTTAGTAGAGTGTGGTAAGAGCTAAAATAGAGTAATTATTGGTTTCTATAGTAGTACATAAGAGAGGTCCTCAACCCAGATTTGGCATGGGAGGAGGCTGGTGTTGCTGGAAGTTTATTTAGGGGAACAGCTAAGCTAACCCTTTCATGATGAGTAGCAATTAGCCAGGTGAAAGGAAAGCAACGTACTTGCAAATAGATGAGAGCATACCGGGCAAAGGTATCAATATGTTCAAAAAGGTGGGCATCCGAGAGTGTGCTACATTCAAGTACTAGGACTAAAAAATGGTCTAGAGCTGGAGAATAAACCAGTCCATGGCTGGAGAGATGAGGAGGTATATGGGTAGAAAGCAGGTAAGCAGAAAAGAGTTTGTGCAGGGCATCTCTCACTGGGAAACCATTAAAAGGTTTTACACAAGAGAATGTCAATAAAAATCATTAGTTTGAATAACAGCCTGGAGAAGACTGAAACTGTTGGCAGAGAAGCCCACAACCTAGGTCTGGACTAGGCAGTAGCTGTAGGACCAGCAGGTAATTCCAAGAGATGCATCCGAGGAAGAATGGCCAGAGGAGGAATCATTGATAGAATGGGAGGAAGGGAATGAATAGTTCAAGTGTCAATTCAAGGAGAGTTCCAAGGCTTCTGCCTAAGACAATCAGTGATATTCACTGTGGATGGTACACACAGAAGGAAGAACAGGTTTCAGGAGAGGAAAAAAAATGAAGGGAAGAAGCTGAGAAAAATGCATCTACATTGATTTTTAATTATCTGCTGGAGGGATGATCATTCAACCATTCCCACAGGTTTCCCTTAAGTCCTTATTCTTCCTTTATGATATTCCCCAAGGATACCCTTTGCTTGTGAAAATCATACGGCCACCATTGCCAGAGATGATGTTAGATGGCTTGAGGGTTTCTTCCTCTCTCCTTCTTTCTCATGCCTTTCTTTTGAAGTTGCACTAAAGTCGAAGAATTTCCAAATGGAAACGGCTCATCAGTCAAGAGAATGTAAGGAACTGAGCCTCCCTTTTCAAAGCTCCAAACAAATGTCCTATGGCTATGTTTGTGAGCCTCCTTCAATATATAGACCTTAAATGTGGTTTGCGTATTATTACTTAACATTTCCCCCACTTAAATGAAACTATTAGTGTTACACTTGGTAGTTAGACTAAGGGCAGGGCAAGAGAAGCACAACCCCCTCCAACGCCCCACCAGAAATGTCAGGCAACCATCAGGTGATAGTTATTACACTGTCTCTCTAAAACAATAAGAATTTGTCTCAGCCAGTGCCAGGGAAAGGCAGTCTCCCTATAGATAGAAACACCTGAGACTGGTGATCAGCAGCTTCCCAATGAGAGATCAGGAGTTGGGTGAGTGAGCTCAAGCATGCGCACTAAGAGGAAAACGGTGGAGTTTAACCAGTATATGACCTTCTGGGAACACTTAACTGGTAAGGAAACATGCCTCAAGTGAGCATGCCTATAACTTCAGTAAACACACTGCACAATCAACTCCTCCCAATTGCTACTAGGCTACTGCACATGTGGACAGCCCACCCCAAGAGAAGAATCAGGGGAGAAGGGACGCAAGACCCTGGAAGCATGTCAACATATAAAACCCCAAGTCAAAGGTCAAATCATCTCTCAAGTTACCCACTTGGCCCTCTTCCAAGTATACTTTATTTCCTTTCAATCCTGCTCTAAAACTTTTTAATAAACTTTCACTCCTGCTCTAAAATTTGCCTTGGTCTCTTAATCTATGTTCTATCAATCAAATTCTTTCTTCTGAGAAGGCAAAAATTGAGGTGGCTGCAGATCCATATGAATTTGCCGCCAATAACATTAGTGCATAATCTTCTGAAACATTTATTTAGAGCACTAGAACCAAGTTTTGGAAGAGATGGCATTTTGACAATGATGTTCCCAGATTCCTTTCTATCTGCATAGAAAGAAACTTAATCTATATTCTTCAAGAGTGCTGTAACTGGTATAAAATAACTGTAACTACACATTTTTTAATGTTTTAACTATTTTTTTCTAGAAAGCATACAGAAAATAACTCATCTTACTAAATCAAAAACCAATCATCTTCAAAGCTGCTAGTTTCACTACCATTGCTGACCAATTGTGATCCTTTTTCTGCTCAAAGTTCCTTTTCCTGCCCATTTAAGCTGAATGAAAGGGAAATTAAAAGTAATCTGTGTTATATTGATACAAAATGTCAAGCAGCACCATTTTTTTAAGCAATGAAGTATTTGGAAAGATTCCAAAATACCAACATATTGGCAGAAAAGACGCTGGACAATTTGAGCAGGTATTATTTGAGACTATATAGAAATGAAATTGGCTTTGCAAAAGTTATAACTGAGAAAGTTATGACAGTGAAAGAGACCTAGCCTAACTAACTCTATCTTACTTATAACCTCGAATATGTCCTTGCTCATTGCTGGGCAAAGGCTGACCTAACTTTGGGGAAAAATATTAGTTTATAATTCAGTTTTGAAACAAACATGGTAACAGCCTTTTCCCTAAATAGACCCCCTTCTTGCCTGGGGACTTCTCTACCTTCGTATGACTAAAAATTTGCTACAAGATTAGGAATGATGGTTTAGAAGCCATGCAGCCTCCAGCTGCAACATTCTGAAACTCCCCAAATTGCTCCTGGGGATAACATCACTATTGGAAAATTTAAGATCAGTGCTTGAGATATTTTTGCAGACCCTTAACTCCAGGGATCAGCTATCACCACCAGGATTGATAAACTGGCTCATCTGATCTTGTGGTCCACACCCAGGAACTGACTCACCACAAGAGGACAGCTTTGTATTGTTTTTTGTTTTTTGTTTTTTTTTTGAGACGGACTCTCACTCTGTCACCCAGGTTGGAGTGCAGTGGCCGGATCTCAGCTCACTGCAAGCTCCACTTCCCAGGTTTACACCATTCTCCTGCCTCAGCCTCCCGAGTAGCTGGGACTACAGGCGCCCACTACCACGCCCGGCTAGTTTTTTGTATTTTTTGGTAGAGACGAGGTTTCACCGTGTTAGCCAGGATGGTGTCGATCTCCTGACCTCATGATCCGCCCGTCTCGGCCTCCCACAGTGCTGGAATTACAGGCTTGAGCCACCGCGCCCGGCCCGAGGATAGCTTTGACTCCCTAGGATTTCATGTCCGACCCAAACAATCAGCACTCCCACTTCCCTGCCCCCCACCAGCCAAATTACTCTTAAAAACTCTGATTCCCAAACTCTCCAAGAGACTGATTTGACTAATAATAAAACTCAAGTCTCCCGTACAGTACAGCAGGCTCTATGTGAATTAAATTCTTTCTCTATTGCAATTCCCCTGTCTTGATAAATTGGCTCTGTCTAGGCAGCAGGCAAGGAGAACCCATTGAGTGGTTGAGGAAAACCCAGACACCTCATGGAAAACATATGTTCATGCATGTGGCATGAGTATATAGGAATACATGTGTCATTTTTATATCTGGTGACAATGCATTTTGAAAAATTTTAACAGTGATGGACAAAAACAGATGCTTTAAGTTAACTAAAATACTGCTAACAGCTAACAAAAACAGTTTGTTTTCAGTGTTGGCTCAGCTTACCAGCTACCTCATATTAATATTTCAAACAAAGGGAAACTTATAGGAATGTACTTCAAAATAAGTCACTTTTAAAAGGCAGGGGTTAAAACACATGCATCCTTAAATTGGCCTGATGATGAATTTGGTGAATGGGGAAATAATGGTTCTCTCCCATCTGTCAATGCCATCAATGTCATCTGAAGGCATTTCCTAGGAACTTACTTATACCTCTTTACTAAATATAATAAAAAATATAGAGTCTTGATGTTTACTTCTCTATATCTCTAGTTATCATGGATCAGTGTGACTTCTGTTATTCTAAGAAGATATGCATTTTGGTCCTTGTCCTCAGTCCAAACTGATTAACTCAACTAGACATTCTCATCTCTTCTGATTGTTTCATAATCAGAAAACACAGCAGAGTTTTGTCACTGCCTGAGAATTTTCTCCTTTACTTTGCTCCTACATACCATGTTCTTACTCTTTCCTTTACTTTTTTAGTGTAATTACTGCCTGTTCATTAAACTTCTAGGACACATAGTAGATTATTATATTTGTTTTTCAATATTTGTTTTTCAAAACTAACATCAAAGTTAGGTAAAATTTGTGATTTAAATCGGTCTTGAAAAGAACTGGGGCTTTGTTTAGTTGTTTTGTTTTTTCTTTTTTTCAAGAGCTTTCTGGCAAAATACTTGCTCCCACTCCAAGGAAAACAAATACTGGGACACCAAGGGTGTTGAAGGTCAGAATTAATATGCTTTTACTAATTAATCTATCTGAAGAAGTTTGCCCTACTTGCACCTTCACTATAACTGCTTATAATCAGCTTTCTTTTAATGAAGTGCTTAAATGTCCCAATTCACTAAAAATAATAAAAACTAATAACAATAAGGCACAAATATTATAGGGCAAAGGAAATAAAAAATATGCTCTTAAAACATATTGATTTTTTGGTGGCTGCATTTCTTTTTTCATCCCTTGGTAATTAATTGCATTTTGTATTCTAAAGCATTTTAGTTCAGCCATTTTTGGGAAAGTGAATACTATGATACAAAAATGTATGACAATCATTTAGTGTCCTTGAACATCATTATTATGAAGAAACTGTACAGAGTTCTCATCTGCAAGATATTCAACATCAGTAATCACATTTCTCGTGAAGACAAATAAAAGGGAATTATATCCAGGTGCATGTGTGTGCTCATCTCCCCAGTGGTTTGCTACAAAGATCTCCCCAAAGGCAGTTCCTGATTTCTGGGCAGGGTCACCAGTAAAGGCAGTTTAAAAGGCTGGTGTGATTGGCATCTGGATACTACAATAGTCAAACCTTCCCCCAAATGATCATGGACCTGTTTTCACTAATAGGAAAAAATAAGTGACAAGGAGAAAGAGGGTCACCTTTGGAATGCCAATCTGAGCAGTATTTTAGTTGCTGTTTTTACCAGGTTCCATTTGGATTACTAGCATTACAAAGAAAGAACTAAATTCTTTGTGTAAATCAAGTAGATTTACTCTGCACCCCTGAAAAAAAAATGAGCATGATTTTTTCCTCTCCAAAGACACAGTGATATCCCCTTCTAGTTGCATACGCGAGGGGAGACTCTATTTGCTATTCCTGTGTTGGAAGAAGAATGTATTGTTAACCCCATGTAACCAGGTCCCTATTTCACCATGATTGTTTATATCATTGCCCAATTATAAGATCATGAAGCTATTTTAATTTTCTACCTTCTTTATAACATCTGATATGACCCCATAATTGAATATCTATTTTATGTTGAATTCTGCCCATATCACTAAGTTTCTTAAATTAGAGAAAAATAGTAAATTTATATCAATCTTAAATTTTATTAATAAACATAATATTATAGAAAACAATTTATTTTAAACTCTAGGTGCTTTTTAACTCACAGATGCCACAGTTACAGCCTGTATTTTGGATTGCGGTGCCTCCTAAATATTCTATATTCATAGAATTGGAATTTTAGAGGTTAGAAGCATTGATCACCCAACAAAATCCTCAATTTAATAGATTAGCAACATTAAACACTCAGAAAAGTAGTTTGCCCAAGTCCTCACCACTAGGTCAATTAATTTAACTATTTTCAATAGCAAAATTAAGTATCACATTTTAATATGGAATATTGCATATTACTCATGCCCCAGATATAACATTTGAGCAAACATATTTTGCATGTGTAACAGCAAATAAATTAATAGAATGTTGATTTTATAACTGCAGAATACTCTTACTCAGGAAATCTCCTGTCTCATAGTAGGCAATTAATAAATATTTGTTAAATGAATAATAACTAATAGCTAATGTTTAATGAGTACTAAATAATCTTTGTGGTAGACACCGTGCAAGGTTCATTAGGTGGCCTATCTACTTTAAATCCTCACCTACCTGCTAGATACCAATATTGTAAGTAGAATTATTTTAATTTTAAAGAAAAGGAAACAGAAGCACAAAAAAGATTAAATAGGTTGTCTAATTACATTTAGCTAATAAATAATGGGGTCTGGATTTGCAATTAATTTATCAGTTAATCTTCTTCGAAGTCCTCATAATCATATACAGAGAGTTAATTATTTTAAATTTAAACTATGATGTAAATGACTGATAATACATTCTTCCTGGAGATTAGATTTTTAAAAGAATACTTGTATCAGAAAAGAAAAGGAAGCAAAAACAGGTCTCAAAATAGCTTTTGCTGGTTCTTTATTCTGCCCAAAGGTAGAAATTGACAGAGTTTATTTACAGTATTAAGTTTGATAATTTACAATATTAACATTTTAGGGCATATATTCATATGCTTGAATTATTCTCTTTCTATTGTGTAAGATAAAAATATTTAAAGCTAATATGAAAGAGGCCTAAGTTGTATAAGGTATCTCTTTCTTGTACTACAATAATGAGATATTTCTTACTGAGACTTTCAACATAATGCTCATGGCCATGAAATGTGTTATGAATGCATTTATAATTCCTGTCATCGATGGGTACAATCTAACTTATCTTTTCATATATAAAATATGTATAATTATGGACATCAACCTTATATTTGTCTTTGAGTACTAATTGATATTTCTATTCAGAAGTCATTTTAGTTGAAGTTTGAGATTTTGAATTGAATAATTCAAAATAAAGGACATCTTAGTTTATCTTAAAGTTATTAACTTTTAAAAATGTAATTCATCATATTAGAGGGTTCTAGGATTTGCTCATTAAATTTGTCTCAGAATATAAAAACTGCATGAAATATAAAGGAATATAAGTTGAAAGCACTGTTTAATGCATAGCACTTCAGCCCATTTCACATAATGTTATTTATATCTTAAACACCTAGCTCCTAGTAACACTCTGGGTTTAATCGCTATATTAAAAAAAAAAAAATCCTTACATGTCTTTGGGGATACAAATAAATGAATAAATAATGCCAACACTACTTGCTGTTTGGAGGCTGAAACTAACTGAAAGACAAATCCAAAAAGTTTAGCAGTATTAGAGAAGGAATGTTTGGGTGATAATTATTTCACCTCCTATCCCTCTTTCTTACTTTTATATACTTCCTATTCTAACACTTCCAAAGAACAGGCTACAAAAGTTCCTTTCCACCCTGTAGCAGAGACCTTGCCTTTAAATTTGGAAGGCTCCAGGTCACATTTCAACCCTGAAATTCAATAGCTGTGGCACAATGGGCAAGTCACTCACTTGAGCCTCTTTTCCTCCTGCACTACAAGGGTAAAAAGAGCTACTTTATAGGGTTGCAGAGGGATTGGATAGGAGAATTTATCAGTAAGAATAATGTAAGATGCTAATTGTATGCTTACCTCTCTATTTAGGAAAGTGCAAGTTTACAGAAAGTTATTGAGTTGGTTTTGAAAACTTGTCCTAGCTCATTAATTGGGGACATTTAGTTAGGCTTTGGTACAACTCAATACAATTATTCAATCAAACCTGGCAAGTCAGCCAAAGGATCAAACCAATAATTTAGTATATACCTGGTTATATTAAAAGTTAAAGGGAGTCTTAAAAGTAAAGCCAAGCTACCATTAAAAAGGGCATCAGCAATGTCCCAGAATGTGCCTGAACACAGAAGAACTTCTCACTCTCCAGGAATCACCAAAGCTCCAGGGAGCAGTTCAAGCCAAAATTGTGATCTCCCTGCCTTGTCCTTCAAATGATGTGTACTCCAAGCACATTTTCTGTGCAGCTGGAGGCTTTGTTACAGACAGAAGGATCCTGCTTAGTGAGGCCAGTGTTTACAGCCTAACTTTTTTAAAGAGGAATTTGGAAAACTTCCCAGACACTGCATCTGCCCCTAGCCCTTGCACCTCAGAGTATAAGGCCGGCAAGGGAGATAGCGAGGATGACTAAATTTATTAACGGTGGACGGGCCACTCTATCTTTCACTGCAACAACAGTAGGTGATCCCATCAAAAATCTGTCTGCTGGCTAGCCTGCAAATCCAAGCTGACATCCTTGCAGCAGCTATGCCCAGTTGAATGGAAACGGATGCTATTTCTTGGAAGAAACACATCACAAGCCAAATATTGGACCAGGGCAGTAGTTTCTATTTTCATTTGGGAAAAGACTTTTACTATTATTCATGTGTTCCTTTTCCTTAACTATTTTTTCTTTTTTTTTTTCTTGCCATTTTACGAATATAAAGCAGAAGTCAAGCATTTTAGCTCAATGATTCAATTTCTAATACTCTGCGATGATTTTGACGTACTGGGAGAGTAGTTAAGCATGCATTAATCTCAATATATCTCAGCTAGAATATAATCATGATTCATTACAAAGGTGCATCTGCAGCCAGCCTCAACGAAAAGCAAACTATTTACTATTTTAGGTAAAAATAAAACAATATAAATTTTTATAGCTCTAATTCCATTTCATTGTCTTCACATATGCAGTATTTTAAAGACTATTTGCTCCAAAATGACTTTCTCATGGATAATTAAATGAACATCTTTATGAGTTTACAGAATAATATATATCTTATACCTCGTAAATTTTTTTGAAAATTGGATAAGTGAAGTACGTATTATAAATAGTTGAATTTTTTACGGCTATACTGAAATCATGCTATTAGAAGCTGTAATTCACAGAGGTCATGGGACTTCCAAAATATTGTGGTACTAGTAAGGCCACGAGCAGGGTAAGGCCAGTGAGGCAGGATTGTGCCGGTACAGGGTCCAATCTGTCTTTATTTAAGCTTTTGATAATACTTTTGTAGTGTTTTCACATTGATTTTCATTTTTAAAAATATTACATTAAAATAT
Source organism: Theropithecus gelada (assembly GCF_003255815.1). NCBI lineage: Eukaryota > Metazoa > Chordata > Mammalia > Primates > Cercopithecidae > Theropithecus > Theropithecus gelada. The sequence continues at coordinate 149,479,144 of NC_037668.1, read as the reverse complement.
TTACATCAATGCTGAGTTTTCTAGTGCCTTTAAATTTTGTGACTGAGGCAAGAGCCTCACTTGCTTTACCGTAGTCCTGGCCTAGAGGAGTTACGTTTCCTCTGGGATTAGTTTTTCCTACAATGTTCTTCATAGAACATGAGATATTAAGTTGCCACAGTGAAAAAAGGAAGAAAGAAAGAGCGAGAGAAAGAAAAAGAAAATGTTACATCAAATATCTGTTAGGCATGATTAGCTAAGCAAAGTTAAATAGCATTCTTACAATGCTTTTTGGAGTTTTAGTAACCTGGTGCACACTGAGAATCTCCAATAGCATGAAGGCATTTTGCAAACTCATTTGCTCAGAGAACACAGTGAATAATATTTCAAGAAACATATCCTGGCAAATACTTCGCAAAAATACAAATACAAAGCATATACTTTGATCCAATAAGGCTGCTTCTTCACCTGCATCTTTTTTTTTTTCCTTTCCTTCACTTACCTGACTTATTTTTCCCCAGAATTCTGTAAAGATGGACATGCTGACACCATCATGCAAAAGTTATCGAAGGGCTGAATTAGTATTTCTATAAGTATGTATAATAAAAATTCATTGTAAAGGGATATCAAAATAATAGAAAACATTTTGGAGCTTCGTGTCTCCTAAATAAAGCAATGTCAAACACACTTACCAGTAAAGTCTGTATTGACTGGGTGAGTGGAGCTGGGAAATTTACAATACCCATTTCCTGTGAAACGGATTCCTTTCATCATCGTGGTCATCAGAGCTGGTAGAGATGACTCTCTCCTTTCCAGCTGATATATAGGAGAGGGTCCATTCAGTTCTTCAGGTGGAAACCACCTAAGATGGATTGTTGTGCTGTTGATTCCTTTAACTAGAGGAGGCCTCAGTTGTGCTGGTGCTAAATATTAGAAAACAGTTGTTACATTCAAGAATTTGGTTTCTGTCTCTAGACACACACATTCACATATATGCATATATATACTTGTATATATCACACTTAAAATCAAATCAGTTGTGGTTTCAAGTATCTGTATGGTTCTAGGAACTGAAAAGATAGAGTTTATCTTAAAAGCAGTGAAACAAAATTTCAATAGCCAACATACTTCACACAAAACTTTCAAATTAAATTTTTTCTTGAAAATAACTTCTCTATTCTTTTTAGCTAAATAATAGATCTTATATATTATAGTAGCTGCTGTAATCTGGGTGGTGCCCCAACCACAGTCCCTTTACCAAGGAGGTACCCCAATGGCCCAGTTTCTGTGCCTGTTGGTCTCTGATGGCTCACGGCTGCCCGCTTCTGTGTAGAAATTCCCTTGGCTGAGTAAAAGCTGCCTCACCCTGGAGCCAAAGGATCCTGCAGTGAAACCTACAGCCAATGACTAGCACTAAACCTATAGAGCAGAGGCCCTCGCCTTAAAGTGGCTTCAACTCAGTGCTGTAATTTACAGGGGCCAAGTATAATCCGTGCCAACCAATGGGTAATGCAGGAATATTAACACAGGTTTACCAAAACTTTGTGCTTGTGTAAAAATAAGTCAGAAAGTCATTTTTAAAAAGACTTGTATTATTTTTATTTTTGATTGCTCCTGTGGAACATGGCTACACCATAGGCAATGTGCCAGGGGTAACCTTTTTGTTTGTTTGTTTGTTTTAGAGATGGAGTCTCACATTGTTGCCCAGGCTGGAGTGCAGTGGCTATGCACAGGCACAATGATAGCTCACTACAGCCTGAAACTCCTGGGCTCAAGCAATCTTCCTGTCTCAGCCTCCCAAGTAGTTGGGACTACAGACAGGTGCCACTATACCCAATAGACTCTATTGTTTAAGAGTAGTTTTATGTTCATAAAAAATTGAGAAGAAGATACAGAGTTCTACCCTATCTCCCCACTCATGCACAGTCTTTTCCAGTATCAACATCCGGCACCCAAATGGTTCATTTGCTACGGTAGATAAATCTGCATTGACACATCATTATCATTCGAAGTCCATAGTTTCCACTGGGGCTTACACATGGTGTTTACATTCTCTGGCTTTGGACAAATGTATGATGACATGAATCCATCATTATTCTATTATATAGAAAATTTTCACTACCCAAAACATTCTCTGTGTCTTGCCTATTCATCTCTCCTTCCCCCTACCCTGGGTAACTACTCATCTCCATAGTTTTGCCTTTTCCAGAAAGTCATATAGTTGGAATCATACAGCATGTAGCCTTTGTAGACTGACTTTTTTCACTGAATAATATGCATTTACATTTCCTTCATGTCTTTTCATCATTTGATAGCTCATTTAATGCTAAATAATTTTCCCTTGTCTGGATGTAGTATAGTTTATTTATTCATTAATCGACTGATGAATATTCTGGTTGTTTCCAAGTTTTGGTAATTGTGAATAAAGCTGCTATGATGTGCATATATATGCACATCTAATTATATATCTAATTATATATCAGACTTTTGTGTTTTAAATTCTGTTGAGTAAATACCAAGAAGTGCAATTGCTGTATCACACGGTAAGAGCATGTTTGGTTGTGCAAGACACTGTCTTCCAAAGTGGCTGTACCATTTTGCATTCCCACTAGCAATGAATGAGCATTCCTGCTACTGTACAGCCTCATCAGCATTTGTTGTCAGTGTTCCAGATTTTGGTCATTCTACTGGGTATGTAGTGGTATCTTATTTTAATTTGCATTTCCCTTTACGACATATGATATAGAACATCTTTCCTATGTGTATTTGCCATCTGTATATCTTCTATGGTCAAAAAGCTCCTTTTGTATGTAATTTTCTGATTTTTAAAGCTTAAAAACTGATCTAAATTAAAGCAAACAAGCAATAACCACTCTGAATATTAAACAGAGCATCAGCACAAAGTAACAAGCCTGTGAGTTCAGCAGTTTACACACAATGGTCCAGGCACCTAACTTTGGTCAGCCTCTTGGTCCTAGAGAGCACCCTGTCCCTGAAGTGACCCCACCACCAGGAATGGGCTTAGCCTTGGAGTAGTAGTGGCCTCACGCCCTTGCATACATTGGGACCTTGCCATGCTTTTAGGTGGTGGGACACTGGCAATTCTTTGAAGGTTCCTGGGAAACACTAGGAGTCACCGAGATTAAGGTTTTCCCTACAACTTGCTGGAAATGAGGTTCAGATTAACAGCTGAGTTATTGAAAATGAAGGTCTGTTTTGGTTTGATTCTTTTTTTCCTTAAACACTTGAGTTTGTGAGCTGAGATTCATTCCCCCTTTAAGTGTGTCTGCTGGATTTGAAAAGTGAAAGTAGAGAAAGGAACAAATGTCATAATCACTGAGCCTATTTATTAAGGGCCCAAACTATGTCTGTGGACTTTTAATTTACACCTGTGTTAACACAGCCATACACAGACACAAAGTCATTGCCTGTTTCAATAAATATAAATCAAAATGATGTGGATATAAGAATTGAAGCCCTTAAACCATGAAAGGAAATTCACCATAAAGCAACTTAGAACAATTACTATCTGTTACTTTTTAGACCTTGGGCCAGCTTTTCAAAGAGAAACAATTCATTTTGATTCTGTTTTAACTTTTAGTAAAAAAGAAAAGGCACTGAGCAAAAAGTTCATCAAGTTAGAAAGATAATTAACAATTCTGGTTATTTTCTGCCACTGCAGCCCATGTGATATTTTTATTTTAATATATGTATGAATCTGTGAATTATATGCATAATTTCTCTTAGCATTTTTTTCTGCTAAAAATCAGTTAAATGGTAGACTCTCAAAGATTTCATTCTACAGGCTACGATCTCACTTCAAAATAATCCAAAACAAAATAAAAGGCTAAGTCATTCAGAAATTTCTTCACCCACCAAGTCTCTCTTCAGAGTTTACAGTTACATATTTGTATTAAAATTTTAGCAGGCCATTCTTGGCTATGATCTCAACTGGGAAAGGAAGGTTGTCAAATATTTTTCAGTCCTGGGCTCAGGGAAGCAATGAAGAACCAATTACAAAATTTTTAAATTGCAATTTGCTAGATTCCCTAGGGTTTTGGGACACAGAGACCAGAACTTTTTAGTTTCATAAACTAGTCTAGTAATATCCAATAGCCCAAAACTACTAGACCAGTACTATCCAATAGAACTTTCTCCAGTGAAGGAAATGTTCTAGGTCTGTAATGTTTAATACGGTAACCACTAGCCTTATAATTAGATTATTGAGCATCTGAAATGCAGCTAGTGAGAATGAGAAATTGAATTTCAAATTTCTTAATTTTAATTAGCTGTATTTTAAATTTAAATAGCTACATATGATTCATGACTACCATACTGGACACCAAAGATGTAGATAAAGAATCACAAATTATACATATTTGGTGTGTTGAGAATAGGGTTCCCATTTTAACCAAATGAAGAAGAATGAAGACGCCTCCTATACATCTTAAAAACTGAAGAGTTTCATTGCTGTTTGAAAGCAGCCTTTCTCCAGGTCCCATTTGTTTGAAAGTTGACACATCTCTACTCCAACCACTCAACTCAATGGAGATAATGTTGAAGCTCAGCACCACCACAGAAATCAGATTCCTTCCCCCATCTGTAGCATAGTCCAAAAATTACGTCTTAATCAGGAATATAGATTAAGAGTAAAACAAAACTAAACAAAAGGAATTCTGGCAACTCTGTCATTTTTGTGTAATAATTACAGAAAATTGGAGCACACATTTTTGTTTTAATTTGGCCAAGTGATTCTAATCAATAGGGAAATTCTTGAGAGTCCATTAAAATTAATGTTTACCATTTAAACTTTAAGTAGTAGAGCAACTCTTGATACCCAGAGAAATTATTCCACCAAGTAACGGGACTGTCCTTTAGAAGTCAATTCCTGAGAATGAATAGAACTAGAGTACATTTTTTATTCTCTTGCTTAAAAGAAAAACAAAACAAAAAACATTCCAGCAGTTGGGTTTTACAGTTTCACATACAGGAGTCAACTAAGCCTGTTTGAAAGGGTGAACATCCTACAGAGTTATTCTTTTCAGAGTTCCTCTAAGGCTGGAAGGGGGAGTTAAGTGAAATTGTCAATCAATTAAACTAGACTGGTGTCACATACATATAAGTAGAATATCAAGAAAAATAGATACTCCTGAACCATTAAACACACATACATACACGCACATAGAATCACCATGAGATTGGGGTAATGATGAATTATTCATCAGATTTTCAAAGGAAAGGAATTACAGGTAAAAATAAATATGATCTTTAAAGATTTGTTAATTTACAAAACAGTTCGTTAGGAGACAACACTGAATAATGAAAGGGATTTGGTAGACTTTTAAAAATTATATTTCACTTTTTAATGTCTAAATCTGTGTGATTTTAGAAAAATCCCTCAACACATATCTGCTTCAGCTTTCCCATCTGCAACATGAGGATACATTTTCAGTGAAATACGTTGACAACAATTGCTTCTACAACAATATGTATATTTGCTTTATGTTTTACAAAACAAGTTTCTATACAAATACAAGGCACTATCATTACAAGAACAAATCTTTCAAATTATATGTTATTAAGGAATATAATTCATCTATATTCAAAATCTATCTGTATTTACATAGAAAATTGTTTTGTAAATGTAAAGTTTAAAATGAATCTTCAATATTCATTATTTCTAAGAACAATATACAAAGTTTAAAATGAATGTTCATTATCCATCATGTCTAAGAATAAAGTGTCTATTTTTGCTTGGGATAAAAGTACAAAATTCTTGTACTTTTAAAATAGCATTTGTATTTTTAATAGGGGTAATCTGATTTCTTGTCTATCTATTTGATATATAGATATTCTTTTATAAAATGTTATAATATGCATTCTTCTTCACGCAGCATTTATTACTTTATAACATAATCAGTAGTATATCACAATGAATACATTTAGACTTGCAAAATTTATGTAGTGTGGCATTTTGAGCACCATAGGATAAGAACTAAAAGCTGAACAAAGCTCTTTCTGAGGTACTGGTCTTTAAAATGGAATCTGTTCATTTGTTTTCAAGGAATCTGTTCATTTTTGGCCTATGAAGACTGTATGGCTGTGTCAACAACTTAAGACATCATCAACTTTCTATGATGATGACAAGAATTCAAGAATAAACAGTCTTTCTGTGTTTCAGGGGTGGGTGGGGAGCAGACTACATAAGACAGTCTTAATAAGCATCCTGTCAATAGAAAATGATTTTGACTTTTTCACAGAAATGCAAAACTATGCCAGGAAAAGCAATTTGCCAAACCCTACTAGGCCAAAACACTTGCAGAAGGGCACTGGGACCAGGACACAAACAAGAAGTTCAGATCATGAGCCATGATTTCTCTGCTGCAGCTTTGCCACTGTAGCTGCTCACCAATCAGTGTCCTAAAGAGGAAAAGTTTTCACCAGAAACTCTCAGGGATGACTCAACACCACCTTGTTGACTGTCTATTATCTGACCAGGGAAGAAAGAATAAAATATATTTTGCCATTTTCTTCTTTGTTGACAAGTCATCTTCAGGAGCGCATATTACTAGAAGATCTGGAGAGGAGAAAATGTAGGCTCTAGATCAGCTCTTTAAGACCCTCAATATGGAACATTGGTTAATCCATTATTAGGTTTCTCTATTCTTCAGTTACTTCAATTGTTAGAGTGACAGGCTTGATTTATGTCTAGGACCTCTTCCAGTTTCAAAGTTCTTTGATTGAATAATTTAAAGCAGTACTTCTAAGTTAATAAGCCATGAATGGGTGCCAGACATCCTGATCCTCTTCGCTCCTGAGAGGCCAGCAGGAGCCCCTCTGGTTTATCCCCTTCAGCTGTCAGCCACCTTGTTCCTTTACCTTAGCATGGCATACAAATATGATTTGTCTATGTGTTCTGTGACATAAAGAAAAGCTAGCAAACCCTGCTTTTAGAGAAGTTCAGTGAACATGGTGAACAAACATTACCTTAACCAGTTATTGTTCTGGCAATCACAATAATTTGCACAAAACTACCATCCTACACATGAAGAGAGAAGAGGATCCATTATTTCGAAACTGCACATATAGCAGCAATCATGACAGCAGCCACCGTTCCCTAAAGTCCACCGTTAATAAAAGGTAGTTGCTTGGACTGTAATTATGGCATCCTTGCTACCCAAACTTGAAGCTTTTATGGGGCTTACGCAATTAACTACTTAAATGCATCGTAACACTTGCTTCTCTGACAGCAAAGTATTGATTTTTTCATCATTTTCAAGTCTCCTCCAGCACAAATAAATGTACTACAGTTACAGTTAATGCACTGTGTACATGCATTAAATGCTAGTGTGACAAAATTTATTATTTTGTGATATATAGAATAGAAGTCTGGCTTCTCAGAATGTAGCATCACTGATCTAACATCAGTATGAAGACTACCATTGTCCTTGATCCTCCAAATTCTCTAACTTCCAAAAGCTAAAGACCTATTTTAATAGGATACTTAGACTTTAAATTAAAAGGAGGGGACACTGAATATAAATTTTTTATATATGTCAATGTGGGAGAAAATTTAAAATAGTCTAATAGAGAAGAAAGATACAGTTTGTATTTTCCTAAAGGTGTCACTGTGGGACCTACAGCAACTTTGTTCTGATAAAATTTGCCTATTTAATTTCTTTCCTTGCAGTTTTTTAGGGCACATCTGTCAAAATATTTTGCATACTAGAATCTCTCTGATTCAGTCAATTTTTACATAGTTTGATTGTGTTGTTTTAATGACTTATAGGATACATAGCACATTATAAAGCTAAAATTGTGTATTGAAAGTGTGATTTCTACATGCCATTTCCACCTGCCAAAAAGGCCAGTAGAGCCCCTGGTAAAGTCGCATATCTAAATATAGACCTGGCCACAGAGGTCATCATACAGTTCATAAACAAACCTTTTCCTCGGATATAACTACACACTACAAATTAAAGTTGGTGAGTAAAAAGCAGTTAATTTTGTTTTGTTAGAAATAATATCATTTTAGTTTTAGCGTCTAAGACAGATGCCAGCATTTCCCTCTGAACAGATGGTAATTCCATCTAATAGTGCATCTCTGTATTAGTAAGGTCTGTTGTGTATACAAACAGTAATAAACACTAGGTAAGGATCAAAATAAATTTTAATTGTTGACATTAAATTCTGGCAGCCACAGTTCTAAGGCTGCAATATTCCTTTTTCAAGTCTGTCAGATTTACTAATGCAGCAAAAGCTTTTCCAAAAGCTGCCAGATCCCAGTTCCAATAAAAACATGTTTGCGCACTACCAGTTACCAGTCTCCAACCAGGGGACCTGTTTGCAGATACTGAAAGAATTCTTCAAGAATGCCTTGGAATTGGTGCTACCATCTATGTGATGACCAGCCGGTGCTTCTTTTAAAATGCCCCTGAAGGACCGAGCATTTAATTAAGAAGTTAGTATAAAATGTTACATCCAATTGTTACATTAGGGGTCATGGTATTATTTATCACAGCCACTTTCTTACCCTACTAAGTAGGGATCTCTCATCCAACTCATTTTCTTCAATTTACAGAGCTGGGCATTCCTGAACTTCTCTGAAAGTGACATCATCCTTTCATTTGTTTATTTTGCCCCAGCCTGAAGGATTTCCCTGACAATCACAGCAATCATCAGCTGTGCTTTTCTATAGGCTTGCTGCGGATCGAGTGTGCCAGCAAGCACCGATTTGGTCTCATAATGCCTCCAGCGATCTGGTACTACAAGGAGTAGCCCCTATTTATTTCGAGAAGCTGCCATGTTTAAAAAAAAAAATAGCATTTAAAAAAAGCAGTTTGGCATTCAGGTGACTGTTCAATAACAAACATGCTTTGCAATCATATTTCTTTAAAAAATGGATGGATTTTTTTTAATCATGAAAAATATATTGCTTCCACCATATGGGACAACCTACGACTCACCAACCGATTTAAGATGCGGCATATTGAGCTGACCATATGTTACAGTGCTGTTGAATGGCTGAGTGATTCATGCCCGTCACATTCTAGTATATCAATTAAAGCTCCTTGAAGTCTGCATGATTTGTGTCTCTGTTATTAAACCCTGCTAATTCATCCCACTTACACATCTGTTATAAATCTCTAGGAGTGCTGCATGATTCATGGCAATCTGTGAGCATGCTACAGCAAATTCTTCTCCTTGTAATTAACAGTAAATTGTTTTACTGCCATGCAATGAATTTTTCAGTTATATTGCAAATGAACTCCTAAATGTGCGGTTCTTTCCTAAGAACTGACTTATATCATTAGGCAATTAAAAAGTATTGCTTTGAACCAAAAGCTTTTAATCAAGAGAAATATAACTTAAACATTGCTTAAGAGCCATGGAAATTTGACATGTTGGTTACAAGTGTGAAATAATTTCTGTTGAAAGAGCAAAACAAACAAACAAAAAACCTTCAGTGCACTCAGGATTTCACTGATGCTAAAGACACAAGAACTCCTGCCTGAAAACAATTGGTGGGACAAGTTTTGCACAGATACTGTTTATCTTAGAAGTTACTTAAGTCATCTGTCATTACCAAATTTCTCAGACTACTTTACACTTCCTTAATTGTAAAATGGTGCCTTTATTCTTGAAATAAATAATTGGATAATTAGCCCAGTTGAATCATCAGAGGATTCCATTGCTGTTCAAGTGTTCTTGTCAAAGGTGAAGCAAATTCATTTCAGCTCGCCTTTGCAGCTCTTCGAAGAGGCTTTGATTTTTTTTCCCCACTTTCTTGGCAGCAGCCTCAGATTCATGAGTCCATACATCAAGTCAGTAGTTTAACAACAAATGGAATTAAATTCAAAGAAGGGAAACTAATTGAAGGACAGCAACAAAAGTGTTTGGTAATGTGCTTTTTAATATGGCATGCCACATTTGCATGATAATTTTTCCTTTTTAGCATGGAGCAGAAAGTGACTAGCTTAATGAGGGATTATTGAAGACAGGAATGAACAAAATGCATTCATAACTAAGAACAAAGATTGTATTATGAAACAAAAACAGGCAACCTCAGAGAAGTAACTGGGTGATTGGTTTATGCATTATGAATAAAAAGGTAGAAAAATATTTATATTAGTATTCACTAATGACTATATATACAAGATTGTTGTAATTAAAATTATAAATTAACATATTAAGAGTGCTTGTTTAATCACTCTGGCTCCTATTCACAAGGAAAAGACTTACGTACCCGAATGCAAAACAATGTGTGTTTTCAACCCAGCAGCAAACAGCCTATACATTTTACTTTGCATTCAGAAAGAAAATTTAATGCACACTAATTACTTGCTTAATGCGAGATGGACACTTCTAAGCTTGTAGTATGGAGGTCAATTTATGACAGGCAAGGGAAATATCACATTGTCCCTTCAGGAATGGATCTCCTAAAGTAATTTCTCATAAGAAGGGTTTAAACTAAACTCAATTTGCAATGGGTGGAAATACACAAATTTTCCCAGATTAAAAGGATAATCTTAAAGAAAAGTATAACAAGGATTTTAAGAGGGCCCAGTTCATCAACTCATTACCTTCATACACCCAGAAGCAACTCCAAAGCCATCAATAACACTGCTTGAAGATTTTGTAATGGAGAGAGACGCAGCTGCTCCTGAGAGAACACCTCTCTCAAATCAGTTCTCAGACTTTGTCGCAGGTATCAAAACTAAAGAAGCAGCAATGCAGTACTCTGGATGAAATGTACCCATTCTAATCATATATTTAATTGAAAAAATGTTTAAAACAAGAGAGAGCCAATTATAATTCTCAAGCTTTTTAATGAAACAGACAGATAAATCTTCACAAGTATCTTTTTGATTTTTGAGACTGAGATTTAAGGAGGCAACATATCTTTTCATGATTCAATGCTTCTAAAAGGCTAATTACTACTTCTAATTTGTGGTGCTCTTTTTCAAAATTTTTGAGTGGTCACTGGTCTCCTTTGATCTCTGATAATGCGCTCATATGAGCTATTAGACATAAGAGTTAAATTTCCCACAAATCCATTGGAATTCATTGGAATCATATATACTCTCCAAATTTCAATGTTAATAGTAGAAAAAACAGAGCCGAATGAACCATAAAGTTGCAAGTCAACTTTTATTACTCTCCTATAACAAAACTGTTGACCATTCAAAAGAACCGGCCTTATTATAGGCCTACAGTTTATTTCTATGATTTAATGTTTATATGTTCTATTCAGATGTTTTATTTTAGAAAAACATTTAGAAATACACGTTCATCTACTGAATAAGGAAGGAGGCAAAAAGGATGATGGACTTTTAATTTTTGGCTGGTATTCAAACAAAAGCAAATAAGTTTATTTTCACTGATCTGAGCAACCCGAAAAATGGTGTATTTTATAATAAACCCAAGTGTAAGTAAAATTATTTTTTCATACTTTTGTCATATAAGAGACTTTATTTTTCTGCTGGGCAGGTGAAGAATCAGATAGTTCTAACAAAAATATTAAGGAATTAGAAAATAAATATTTTTTTTCCAGAAAAAAACACTGAAATAAATTTTTCTTTAGAAGAGAAAGGATTTTATATAGAAACAAAAGGTAATTCAATTTTTTAAAGAATGAAAATTGGGTAGAAGAAGAACTTTAGCTAAGAATTAAAAAACCACACATTTGAAATTTACCATTATATCTCCTCCTGCCTCCGCTCAGTCCTTCCAGCTTCTGCTTCAACCATGCTACTTACGGTAAACCCCAGAGAGTCACCAGTGACCTTGCATCCATTTTAGGTCACATTTCTCTTGCTTTCCCTACACCATATGACACTACAGACAACATTCTCCTTCTAGACTTCTCTCTTCCCTTGACTTTTCTAATACTGCTTCTTCCTCTTAGTTCTTTTCCTAATTCTGACCATACCTCTGTTCACTTCACTCTTCCTTTCTCTTTTCTTTCCGAATAGAATATTCACTAAAGTGTTTTCTTTGGACTTCTATTTTGCTTTTTCTCTGCTTTCACTAATTGATTATAACCTATAGCATTAGCTCCCATCTATATGCAGATGATTACAAAATCTGCACCATTTTTAAGTTCCAGATTTGCAATTTCTGCTGCTGGATGGTTATAATTGTCATGGATGTGTTTCTATCAAATGATCAAATAAACTCACAAGTTTATTTCTCTCATATGTTCTTTGTCGATCTTTCCCCTTTTATTTAATGGTACTACCATGGGCTACAATATTTGCTATCATTGTCCATTCTTCCCACTGCTTAACTTCCAGGTCTTTCTTCCTTGAAGTCACTCTATTCCCTTCTTTCAATCTTCACTTCTACTCATCTGATTTACTCCCTTACGGCCTCTTTAAAAAAGTCTACCAGACTCTATTACACCCTCTCTTCTAATCTGTTGTGTACTCTACTGCCAGGAAAGTCTTCATAAATCTGTGCTTTCATTACATCGGTACCTGGAACAGTGCCAGCTCCTAAAACAGAAACTAGCACATGGTATGTGCTCAGTAAATACCTGCGAAAGTCTTTACCATTTTTTATAGTTTATCTGAAATAGCTTTTAATGAGGTATCTACTCAGTCTCCCAAATCAAAATCATTTATCTCATTTTCTACCTTCCCATAGAATTTTTTTCAACTTTCTCACAGCCCTTAGCACGTGTCACCATGGTGTTAATCCTACCTGTTGGATCTCAACTCCTTAACCCAAATGCTGGGTATAATTATCTTAGAATCCTCCACAGTGCTTTAAATAGTAAGCCTTCAAGAGATGGTTCTGAATTGAGCATTCACAATAAAATGTAGTAATAATATATTTATGGCACATTATTCACTCTATATTGCAACCAACAAATGTGAAATTTGCTGTTTTTGAGCAAAGTTTTGAAATGTGCCTCTAATAATTCTGAATGACATACTTCTTACAGAAATAATAAATAATGCTTTCAGATTTTAAGCCTTTCTAAGCTTTATTTTCACAATACAGTCCTTAGCCTTAGAACTCTCCATTTTATATTTTATAATAATATTAGAAAATCAAAGTTGTAAAATAAACTCTCCTTGATTTTGATAACATTAGAAATTCCATAACATTTATACTGTGACTAATAAAAATGTTATATAATATTATGATAAAAATCATGACAATAAATTTTTATTGAGAATGAACTGTGATGGGTACTGCTTTAAATATTTTACATGTATTAACTACTTCTAATCCTCATCAGAACCCTACAAAATAAGTTATGCTTATTTATAAATTGGGAAACTAAGGCACAGAAGTGAGATAATTTATATAAGGTCACACAGCTAGTCAATGGCAGAGCCCAGACTGAAACCCTGGCATTGTGGATAATCATTTTTTTTCACCTCACACATATGAATAAACTCTTATTTTTGTAAGTCAACTAACTTTCACATCACATGACTTTTAGGGATTATAAGTTTCCATTTCTATTTTTCAAGGATAAAAAAAGTAGAGGGAGGATTTGGAGGGCTCTGACTAGTTAGTTTTACTTCACATTCCTGCCAATGGACAGGAGTGGTTTTAATCGCCTGTCCAGTAACTAAAATGAGAGCTGCACAGAGCACCCAGGTACATCATCTTTTATGCAACAGGAACTTGCCATTGCAACCAATGAGGATACTGTTAGCACAGATGTTATCACTAATGCATAGGGCAGGGAGATTCTATTCTGTACACACGTTTCCTGTTTTTCTATTCCCATCTCCAAGATCCAGCTAGTTTCTAGCTGCAGCATGTCTCTCTTCAGGTTCTTTAGTTTGCTTATACCTATGAAAAGACAGACTAGATCTCATCTACAGGAATTATACTAATAACAGCTCTAGACACTATTGCATATGAGGTTCAGATGGGAGCTACCATGATATGCAGCCTAAAGGAGAAAAGATTTGGGTGGATATATTGTTATTGAAAATTTTATTGGAAAGATGATAAATTAGATTAACAACAGCCCCCAAAGAAGTAGAATAAGAATGTCGAGTAGAAGTTACTAGGAGATATTTGCGATCAATCTAAGAAATCACATTTTAAAAGAGGTGTCTAAAGATGGTATTGCTTTGTCTGAGATGTAGTAGTGTCTGTAACACTGAAGGTATCAAACATGGGTTAGACAAACACTTGGGGGGGATATTACAAAGAATATATTGATACTGGCTATATAGTAACCCTAGATTATTTTTACATGTTTTACAACTCTGAGAGGACGTGATTCCAGTTTTGCACGGCCACGTGCTTGGGATTCCTATGTCCCTTACTATAACACACCCAGTCTTCAGCCTGTGTTGTCTCTATTTATACTTTCTCCAACTTGCAAGACTGATAATTATTTTAATTTTTGTCTTTTAGTCTGAAATTGTATCATTTTTCTTAAAGGAGATAGAGTCCTCCTCTGTTGTCCATATTCAGCATTCAGCAAACCCTTAATAATTCAGTCTACAAAAACAGGCAGTTTTATAGGAGAAGAATGTTTTGTACAAGCTAGGTACTCCATAAATGTATGCATACATCTGAAATGCACATATATAAAATATATAAAAATACAAAGAGTTCAGTTATAAATTTAGTAAACCATAGTTTCTTAGAATTTCAGAGCCATTTGCATTGATGAAAATTTTGAAAAAAAAAAATTACTTGGATGAGATCATTTGAGCTAAGCAATTTTTTCCAGAACCAGAAAAAAAAAATCCTGCATAATTGGACCTATTAATAATACGATGAAGAGATTTGGGGAGGAGGTCTAGGAAATGTTTTTAAAGGTAAACATGTGTTTTTGTAATATCTGTAATTCATCTAGAATGTCTTAACCTCCTTACACATGGACATTTCTTTAAAGATAACCAGGAAACTAAGTTTTTCTCTAGAATCAGAAAAATACTGATTTGGAAGTATATTAATGCTAAATAATTGGGTTTTATAGGTCTTACTAATACACATAATCAGGTTTGTATGAACCCAATTAGTCCTGAAGGAAGAAAGCACAAATTATACAAATCGTTTCTACTAAGATTATACTTAATAACAATTCCTTTATTTAAATTTTATTAACTTAAGAGCTTCTTATTAATAAAATAATAGATAAATATTTACCTATTTTATGAAAACCAAATATAACACCAGGGCACACAGTAATTTCTAGATGTCCCCAGGGATCAGGAGTGAGTAGACCCAAGCCTACAAAAAATGTCTGGACTGAGGGAAGAGGTATCTTAAAGTCCTCATAAGAAGTTTCCTGAATGTTTCCCACGATTGTCAGGACACTGCTAGGACACAGGTTGGTAGCTAAGCCCTGGAGTCGCTCTACAATTAATTATATTTCTAGTTCTATATATTTCTAGTTGTATATTCTATATATTTCTATGTATTTCTACTTGTAGAGTGGAGTCACTCTAAAACTAATTGTATTTTTTATTATGACACAGCTGTAACTCATAACTCCTAGGTACCTCTTGAAGTTAAGTTGTTGTTGTTGTTGTTTAAAACTGTCAAGGTAAGAAGCAATCAGGGTTAGTGAGGGAGGAGAAGACAGCAGAAAAGACAAATATAAAGTCTCAAGTGGAGAAGGTGTTGAACATTACAGGTTTTCATTTTTCTTGACAGGCAACAAATTTTTCATACCCATTAAAACTTGCTTACCTGCTGCTAAAGTCTGTCCTGCTCCTGAAGCACTGGTCACACAACCAACTGAATTGCAGACAGTAATAGTAAACTCATATATCCTATAAGGTTTCAGTCCTTCTACAGTGTAAGATAGTTCTTGGGATTTAGCAGTGTACAGCAGCTTCAAGGCAAAAAAAAAAAAAAAAGAAAAGAAAAAGAAAGATAATAGGTAATCAGTGTGAAAATATAACCTTGGCAGTCAAAGTTCCATGAATTCAGACAGAGGGAATTATTGCCAACCACCATTAGGAATAGGATTTTTTTTTTTTTTTGAAGAGTCTCGACAAGCCAGGATTTAATTGATAATTGTACAATCACACTGTTTTATGAGGTAATAATCCAGTTCCTGAGTGGATAAATGAGAAAACCAAGTTATTGCCTCATAAAGCAGCGTGGTGGTATGGTTATTGTCACCAATGGTAGAGATAAAGATGGTGACATTGTCATTGTTATCATGATAAAGTCCAAACAAAGCCATGGGGCTTGGCCAAAAGTAACTCAGAGCAGTAATACCCAGGCTATTTGATAGGCTAGGACAGAAAGAAGTGTTGTTGCTATGTTAAATTAATACTATCATTTTCTTTATGAAAAAAAGTCACAGAAGAAAAAGAGGGAAAAAGTAAACATTAGACATATTACTGAGCATCCACATTAGGTCAATTCTCAATCATCTTTCTTTTATAAACAAGCGTATACAGATTAGATCAAACAGTTACATTATTTGAAATATTATCTTTATCACATGATTTCAAATGAAAACAGCAGATTTGAGCCAAGAAGAATGACAGGAAACTCATAGTCCATAAGTAAATTATTAAACAACGAACACTCAGAGTTGGTTCTGTCAGTATAATTTGAAGTGATCAAAAGCAACCATGTAAATTTGTTTAGGTTGTAGGTACAAAGGCCACTAGAAATTATATTCAGAAAATAAAAGTCATTAAAACAGAGAGTATGACACTAACTATGAGTACAAAACTAATTTTCTTAGGACTACTGATATATAGTCATATAAAATAATCTTCCACAAATATAAATACAGACAAATGTAAAGTTCAGTAACATTTGGAGTAGTTTTCTAGAGAACTTCTCTTTAGTGGTAAAACAAAATTCATTTGGAATATTTGCCTAGGTGTTGACTTTAAAATTTCAGTTCTAAAAAGCAGTGAGATTGGAATGTAAAATACAGTGTTTCAATAATGTTCAGAAATAAACATGGTTTTAAAGATTCTAAAACTCTAGGATAATTTAAATTTAAAACTTTTAAGCCATTTCCTTGCAATTACATTTTGAAATCAGAAAAACATCAAATACCAAGTAATTATTTCTTTTTCTAATTCTAAAATCATTATTGATGTAATGAAGATATAAACTTTTCTGTAAAATGAAATTTCACAGATAAAAACTTTTCTGTGATTTAAAATTTTCTAAGTAAAATAAGCCTTGAACTGAATTAAATGTATGAATATTGCTATGATGTTCATCCCTTTTAGAATAATCCTGGTAGAATTAAATGTAAATTTTTAGAAAATGGAATTGTTTTTAGGATAAAACACATTAAGCTATTTCTTATTTAATTTAGGAAGTACAATTATTTTTAAACAAAATATTCTTTATAGCAAGAATCTGCAATGACATAAAATAAGTAAGAAGAAATCTATACTAATATGTATTTTGATGGGCTTTTACTTCTCTACAGATGATTATTATAAATTACATTATTTTTAAAATACATTATTTGCCCCAGAACTTGCAGCATAAAATTATCACTTGGATAGATTTTGTCTTTGTCATGTACATAGAGTCAATTTATAAGTCTTATAAGATTTACCTAATTGAAAGTTTTTCATGAAATAAGTCTTCAAAGGGGTAGGAAAAACTCCACAGCAGCTTTAATTCCCACAGTAAATCTTACATCATCACCACTTTTATGTATCCCCCTGCCTCATTCTTAGGCAAAGGTTTTGTACTAGTTATTTTTATAGTAGATTTTCCCCGGGAATTTTGGCTATTTATTTACAAAGATTATAACAAGATATACTCAGGTCAGTTCAGATACAAATTTAATCATTGAGAAGGTAAAAAATTGGACTTTGTTCTGCTACTTTTGATTTCATTTCCTTGAATAGAGAATATTGCACTGGAGAGAGAGTTCAAAAGAGAATAAGGTGGGCCCAGTGCAGTGGTTCATGCCTGTAATCCCAGTACTTTGGGAGGCCTAGGCGGGTGGATCACTTGAGGCTAGGGGTTCGAGACCAACCTGGCAAAGATGGCAAAACCCTGTCTCTACTAAAAATACAAAAAAAAAATTAGTCAGGTATAGTGGCGTGCACCTGTATTCCCAGCTACTTGGAAGGCTGAAGCACAAGAATCGCTTGAACTCAGGAGGAGAAGTTTGCAGTGAACCGAGATTGCGCCACTGCACTCCAGCCTGGGTCACAGAGTGAGACTCTGTCTCAAAAAAGTAAAAACAAAAAAGAGAATAAGGTGATATATCTATGTCCTTATTCCAGTTCAGGCATAACAGCCTTTTAAATAACAACAACAACAATAAAAATACTTATTTTCCTGCCCCATTAAATGATAGCTAGTTTATAAAGTATAATGTGGTTCCATACCATTAATAATAATCACTAATAATAATGTGTCAATATTTATCAGGCTCTTTAAGCAGGTAGGTGAGCAGAAAATAGTTTTCCCATTTCACAAATGAATAAAACCAGAAGCACAGAGATGTGTGATATAGCTAATAATTGGGAGATGTGGAATATGAACAAACAGGTTGACTTCTAAGGCTGTAATTTTTATAAATAATATTTCTCCGCTTATTTTTTTCTTAGAATAACTATTATGATATGAGTAATAGATAAATCAAAACTGTATTTTACAAAGAAAGAATAGTTTATAAAGCCAAAGAATAGTAAAAACAACAAAATAAAACATCAAATATAAATGAGATAAAACATGGCAAGGACCACATGGAAGTTATAACCAAATTTACCTTAAATCCCATGTTATACCAGATTGGTAGACTAACCTGTTTAAGTTAAAAGATTTATTTGTTGTGTTTTATCATGAGATAGTTGCAAATGAGTCAACACATAGATTAATGAAAAATAAGTAACCGTAAATTATTTATTGGCTCTTTTTTGTCCAGTATACAAAATAAAATTGTGTGTTATACATGCATTCTGTCCACTAAAAAGGCTTAGAAAAACATGGAAAACCTATTAGTAGTGGATTGTATAGTGTCTCCCAAAAATTCAGAATGAGAATTTATTTGGAAAATGAGATACTTGCAGATATAATTAATTAGTTGTCATCCTGGATTTCAGGTTGGTTTAAAATCCAATGACTGGTATCTTTATGGGAGAAATGAGAGGGACACACAGATCCAGAGGAGACAGAGACACAGAGTAGGACTTGTGAAGACAGAGGCAGCAGATATTAGTTATGTTGCCACAAGCCAAGGAACACCAGGAGCCATGGGTAAGTGGAAGAGAAGAAATGTCTCCTAGAGCCTGTGGGGAACTTGGTCGTACTAACACCTAAATTTCCGTTGTTTTAAGACACTCAGTTTATGTTAATTTGTTACACCAGCCCGAGGACACAAATACTCTAGGGTACAAAGATCTGACCTCCTAACTTAATTTGAGACAAGCTAAGAGGGTCATTTCAGCTCCAGAACTACCCACAGAATCCACTGAGGCTGCTTCCGCTATTGCATCACAGTTCAGCTCCTTTGCTGCTCAATCCTACATACTTTATCACTTCACATTTGTTGTTTCTGAAAGTGCTCCCCCAATAACCCTCCTGTACTTAGTCTTCTACCAAGAGTCTGTTTCTGGGGGAATTTGCCCTAAGACAGTCATAACAGGAGTGGCCCTGGGAATGAGACTCTGAAACGATAGTTTGGGCCTCCATCATCCACCCACTGGTGTACAGTGATCTCATCACAGACAGCAGGTAGAGTACTGATAGTCCACAGCATGCCCTAGTGGTTCAATGCTGAAACTTCCATTAGTGGTGAACTGCGATGAGTTACCAGTAGAAGGTAATTCACTGGTTTGGTGGAATCAGTAATGATAAGCACTACTCTGGGGAAACTAGTAATTATAAGGACTATGCATGGATCTTGCTGGTTGCTATCAATGCACTGAAGAAAGACAAAGGAAATCTGAGGGTGATTAATCGCCAATTTAAGACAAACTATAAAAGCCACCTTGACAGTATTCTTTCTCTATACCAATAGCATCGTATTAAATGAATCAGATAAGCAGGAAATGGTAGGTATGCAGAGGCAAGACATATGTGTTCTAGAAAGTGGGAGAGCAATATTATGAAGATTAAGGCATCTGCCATATCAGTGAAGTTTTTAGGAGTTCATGCGGCCTGAGACATGCTAGGATAGCCCCTCCAAAATACAGGACAAATTGCACCTTGCATCTACCACCACTAAGAAGGAAACAGAATGTCTAGTTGACCTCTTCACGTTCTGAAGGGAGCATATTCTACATCTGAGAATACTGTTCTGAGAAATTTACTGAATAATATGAAATGCTTCCAGGTTTGAGTGCATCCCAGAGTAGGAAAGGGCTCTGCACCAGGTCCAGCCTGTGGTACAGGCAGATCAACCACTTGGGACATAATGTGTAGTAAATTTTACAGCACTAGAAGTAAGCATGGTGGGAAAAGATGTTTCAAGGCACATACAGAAAGAAAATCACAAGGCAGATAGACCCCAAGAGCTTGGAACAAAGACATAACATGTAATGGAAACTATATACCATTTGCTAAATGGCCCTAGCACGCTTTCAGGCTTCAGTAAAAACAGAACAACTTGTCATGGAACACCAAATAGCCATGCAGCTAGAGCTACTTTTTTATAATCTGTAAATTGTCTCAGCCAAGTCTTGAGGTTAGAAGGGCGCAACAGAAATGCATCATAAAATGGAAGTGGATGTCTGAGATTGGGTATAAGCAGAGCCAAAAGCCATAATGCATTGTACAAGCAGGTGGTTCAGGCCCCCATGACATCTACAATTCTTATACTGGTGGCTCAACCTCAGCTCCTACCTATGACCCATGGGAGGCCCCTTACGAGATAAAAGAATGGGAGGAAAAAAAGCAGAGGTTAGTTTACAGATAGGACGTCTTGGTATGTGGCTGCAAGCCAAAAATGGTAGCTGTTGCTCTACAACCCTCCCTCATCAGAAATGGCCCTGCGGAACAGCAGAGAGAAGAAATCCTCTTAATGGGCAGAACTTCAGGCAGTTCACTTGCTCACACATGTTGTATGGAAAGAGACGTGTCTCAAGGTAAAACATACCTGGACAATATGGCAGTGGCTTGGAAATATTGGCCAAGGGAATGAATAAAGAAAGATGGAAGGATCAGGAACTAGGAATTCTGGGAAAGAAAAATGTGGCTAGATCTATGGGAGTAGGCATAAAGTGTAAAGATCTTTTTATCTCATGCTAATGCCCAGCGAAGAGCATCTCTCTCAGAAGAGGCACTGAGCAACCAACTACACAGAATAACTCGTTCAGTTGACATCCTTCCACCAGCTTCTGCTATTGGCCACCTGGATGCTGGTAAAATGGGCAGAGAAGTATATCAGCCACAACTAGAGAGAACAAGAGCCTCTCATCCTCTAGGAGTGCTATGTGTATTAAATGAATTGGTCCACGTACACAGTAAAGCCTCAGTAACTTTTAGCTATGATAATTATTCTTACTACTGCTAGCTGGAGGATGAATTACTAGAAGGAAATATGTTACTGTATATTCAAAACCTTGAACATCTTCGTAACTCATTTTGATATAAGCTGTGATAAATTTAATTCTTCGGATTTTTTGAAGGAAGTAGAAATGTATAAGAAATGTACATGTAAGACGTTTTTATCAATGTTATTTATATTTCCAAAATAATTAATACAATACAATATTAACTGACTGTGGGCTGGTTAAATAATCATTGTGTGTCCAAATAACATGATAGTACACAGTTAATGAAAGTCAACTTCCTATAAAGTATTTAAGGATACGTGATAAATGGAAAAAGCAAGTCTTGTGAAATAAATTCTACCAACTTAGTTTCAATATATGGTTATACCAGAAAAAAACAAGTGACATGCAAAGAGGGAGGCTTGTACACATAATATTATACTTAAAAAATGCCCCGTTTAACCAACATAGAGGGAGGCTTCTGTCATAGAATTCTGCAAACTCAAAAAATGTCCAAATGAAGCCCTAAGCCAATTCTGAAAGGACATTAGTTAAATATAACAATACCTGTGAAAACACCACAGGAATAGACTGCTGAAGTGATTGTTCAGAAATCATATTGATGTCATACCCCACAACTTTTCCTCTTGTAACATTATCTGCTGGCTTCTCCCAGGAGATATCGAGAGAGTACGAAGAGAGTGGAACGACTGAAGGAGGGATCATGAATACAGGTGCTATCAATGAGAACAATAACAACAACATCAAAACAGTGAATGCCGTCCCTATATATTTTCAAACTGAATTCACACATTCATTTCAGTTTCTGAAATACCTTGTACCTTTTAAAATATTCTGCTTTGAAAAAGCCCAAGAATATGCTGGTATATGTAAAAAGTATTCACTTTTTAAGATGTTATCTGAAAGTATATTCTCCATCTTCATATTACCAGCTACTTTCTATTTACAAAATAAAAATCTCATAGGAATTTGCTTGTGTTCACAAAGATAACTAATGGATAGTTAGATAGAAAATTGTAAGTCTTATGAGTATCTAAAAGAAGCCACAAAAATAGAATATCTCAGTTCAAAAAGTTCAGAAAAATGCATGGTGATGTACTGGATTTCCCATGTAGGGAAATATGTCATTGAGCCAATCCAATTCAGCTGGCTGAATATTATTCTTCAGAAAGGGGTAAACCTAAAGCATCCTAAATAACCCCAATGAATGTCTCAAAGTTTTTGTTAACTTTTTATTGAAACGTTCAGGTTACATACACATGCATTTCCCCCCTGCCACTCTTGAGCTCTTTACAAGGATTTTAAATGTGCTAACCAAAGGTATATTATCAAAGGAACTCATTGCACTTTCATTAGTTAGTGACCCATAAGATTACGAGGGCCCAGTATTGCAGTTTCACCCATTACTTTTCATTTCTGACCTTGATTTTCCCCTTCCAGAATGCCATGCCTCATCACTTGTGCTATCATGGCTCTATTATTTGTCCAAGATGGCTGGTAGTCATTAAGAGATGCTCAAGCACAATGCGTATTTTATTCATGAAATGATTCCCTTGGACATCAACCTAAAGCTACCCTCATCCTCCATACTCCTAACAGGTCAAATTTAGATCAGGACTTGGGTTTCTTTGATATTGACAGATTAAACACATAACAAAAGTGTGTTTTTTTCTTAAAGGCTCATGAAATTTAAGTGTTTTTAATATAAAAAATAAAGTGGAGGATTAAAAATTTTTGCTTTAATGAAGATACTCCAGAAAATTTAGATATATTGTCCTCCTTCCTTATCATCATGCCAACTGCTTACAAGCACACTTGTGAATTATAGATTTTGATGTCCAGGATTCTGTCATTATGTATAATCTAGTACCTAAACTATTTATTTTGGAAAGATAAATAAAAACCAAGACAAACTTGTGGAATTTGTTGACTGTTATCTCTTTCACTGAACATAAATTATGCTATATATGGAGCAAGATGAGATATGTGTCCAATCCACTTCAAGAGTGGAAACCAAATGCTATTTTTGACAAACATTCCCAAAAGACTATAACTATAGTTAAGCCATTTTCGCCCCATGAATTAATAACTAAAGCATTTACTTTTGCCCCCTAAAACTTACTGCAAGTACTTTATGACCTTGAGTTGTTTATGTAACAAACCCATATATACGAAAATTTTCCTTGGTCTGTGGAAGTTTCTAATTCTTGCTTTTCAAAATGTACTTTAGCAGTACTTTGACTTTAATCTGAGGAAGCACTTGCATTCAGAGGTTTTAAAAGTAGAACTTAAAGCATTGATATTTACCTGATTCTCCCGTTCTTTCTGAGACCCAGGCAGAAGACACACTTCCAGCCATATTCACAGCTAAGACTCTAAACTCATACTTGGTATATGGCTCCAAGCCAGTGATGGTTGTCATTGTTTGAGGAGGTTTTAATGCATTTTCATTGGCCGATTCTGCAAATGACTGAGGACTGAGCCAACCACTGCTCTGAAAAACTCGACTTTCCTCAGATGTGGTTTCTTTAGTAGATCTCAGTCTTCTCATGTATAGTTCATACCTTATAATTATTCCTAGAGAAATTAAATAGTGAATCTAGGTAATTCATCAGACAAAGGGGTTACTTTAGGGGTATGGTAGGGACAGGTCATTTAAAGAGTGCTGGATTTTCATTATCTTTCTAATTAGATTACTGTCAATTTCCTTAGCATTCAAAATGTAGTGATTTAGTAGTTTTGTAATCTAGATGATAGGTACATAGAAGACAACAAACTGATATGTAGATGAATGTATAAAATACTATTAAAGGTGTATGCATGGGGAAAACAAACCAAAATGGACAACATATAGACAAAAAATAATTACAATTTATCACAGCTAAATTCAATCTTTTTTGGAATTAATGGTCATAATTTCTATTAAGAATGGTCAATTCTTTTGGGGAAATTGATCACTGTAGCTCCAGTCTGTATTCTTTCAAACTTGGAGGTTTTAATTTAACTTGTTTAACATAAGCCCTGTTTGCATAAATGTTATAGTCAATTTCTACCCAGTTTTATCAAATAACTTTACAAATCTAAAGAAAGATTTTGCTATAATACGTACATGATATAAATGATTAAAAATCTGTGAATGTGTGTCTGGCCTATATAACCAAGGGTTCAATTGTATGAATGCAAAAATTAACTTAATGGAGTCAGTTAGCTTATATACATATTTTTTGTATTATTTTATATCTTTTTCTTGCTTAGAAGAGAAAATGTATTGCTTGTGGGTGCCCTAACTTGTGACACAGTCAAATATAATGCATTTCATAAGTGAGTTTCAAATTATAAACATCATTTGTGTTATGGCAGATGTCATTAAGAGCAAAGATAATATTAGCCTTTTAAGGGGCAATTTAATTGAATGGAATTTGTTATTAGATTAGAAGAAATACACTTGTTCCACTAACCAGGACAAACACTATCTTATATCTTTAGAAACTGTTTCTTAATTATTATATTGTACAGTTATAAAAAGGAATACACTTGCCAAACTCCTAATTGCACAATTACAATAGATTCTCATTCATGTCTTGCCCAAGAAGGGGAATCTTGGCCTTGGATTCTTACCGTTTAGTTCCATTGGTGGAGACCATTCTACATGAAGTTCTGTAGAACTGATTTTCTGCACCTTAGGTGGACTCAGTCTTTGGGGAGGGGCCTGGGCTGTGGTCACGGTAATAGGCAAGCTGTGTAAACAGCCCCCGCTAGTACACGCCTGTACAGAAAAATAGTACTTGGCAAATGGAACCAGATTCCAGATGGTAGCTGAGGTTGCATGACCTTCATAGGAAACACATGGCTGACCACCAGCCAAAGGGACACAGGACAAAATATACTTCTCTATAGGACCAGATTGATTTGAGAGTGTTGTCCAGGTAAGTGTCACAGAGTCTGAGCCAACAGGAATGATATAACTTAAAGTCAAGTTTCCCTCTGGGACCCCTGGTTTTGTCCTGAAAGTGACAGTTACACTCCTTGTTGAACCATGCACATTGGTGGTCTCAATGTAATAGGAATATTTGGTATATGGTAACAGGTCAGTGTCTAAGAAGTATTGAACACCTGAAATGAAAAGAAAAAAAAAGTTACATTTCACAAGTTGGTGAAGAATCATTGCTAACTGCTTTCCTATCATATTATTTAATTACATAAACTATACCAATTTACTCTTTTGGTTAAGGATACATTTCATATTTTTAAAATTGAAATAATGTAAATACCAGTTGATTGCTTTTATTATTGAGTATAACATAAGAAAAGCGTCATTTGTAATAAAGAATATTTAGATGTTTGCTTTAGCTCTTGTTTTGCTTTTCATAATGTCCTTTTGTTAGAGGGTCTAAGAGAAAGTCCTTTCAGTTCTCCAAAACAGAAAAGTAACTATGTTTCCTCTATGTAACTGGTTTGCTTGTTAAACACTAAACACACCAGACCAAGGGTCAGTAAACTACCACCAAGGGGTAAATCTGTCACCTGACCAACATCTTGACTGGAAAATTTTCTTATTTTCTGACCTACAGAAATTATAAATGTTTATTGTCTTAAGCTGCTAAATTTTGGAGACATTTGTTATCAGCAATGAAGAATTTACACAACAGACGTTTCAGATAAGCAGGACTTCTATGCATGAAGGATTGTGAGGGCAGAGAGAACAGCTACAAAGAGGTTTTAAAAAAATAAGATAGGGAGTGGAGGTGATTAGGCACGTGACTGGAAATGCTTGCTCTCTAAGGACAGGAAACACATTGTAGGATAGTGAAACACACAAATGCCAGAGTGGCTGCTGCCTGCTCCCTGATGCGGCTGTTTGTATGGGAGATGGGAGCAGGGTTCCATTATGCAGGGGTGCCCTATAGCAATATGAAGGTCCTAGCACATTTATGTGCTTCCCCTTCCCCTTCCTTCCTTCCTTCCTTCCTTCCTTCCTTCGGTCCTTCGGTCCTTCCTTCCTTCCTTCTTTCCGACAGGAGATAGAATTTTATTGTGGAAAAGCTGAGTTCGCAAAAGACTGAAACAGCAACAATGTTTAGCCTAGCCCATCTATTTACAGTACATAGGGGTTGGGGTTTCCCATACACATATGTATTGCTCTCCCCTAGCCTAGATTTATCCCCATCAGCAACTTTCATTTCTTTCCATTGTCCACAAAAGACACAACTCTTCAGGTGATAACCTATCATGTAAACCTTGGCATTCTTTGTCACCCAGGCTGGAGTGCAGTAGCACAATCTCGCCTCACTGCAACCTCTGCCTCCAGGTTCAAGCGATTCTCCTGCCTCAGTCTCCCGAATAGAATAGCTGGGACTACAGGCGCCCACCACCATGCCTGGCTAATTTTTGTATTTTTTGTAGATGGGGTTGCACCATTTTGCCTGGGCTGGTTTGAACCCATGGGCTCAAGTGGTCCGCCCACCTCAGCCTCCCAAAGTGCTGGGATGAGAGACATGAGCCACCGCACCCGGCCTTTCTTCCCAGTCTACAGCTCCTACAGAGCACTCTGGGGTCTGACTGCTCAGTGGAGGAGGCTTCCACCGGTGTTGTGGGGGGCACCTTGGGCATTGACTCAGGTAGGGGCCACTGTCTTGTCAGAGATGACCCTGATAGAGCCGAGGAAGCTGAGACAGTTCTCTCTCTGGTGACTGTTTTCAGTTGTACCATGGGTCCCAGGGGTCGCCTGAGATCAGGGTAGGGGCTGGCGGAAGAGCACTCACAGTCCCATGAGAGGTACTGAAGTCAAGGTCCCAGGTTTCAATCTGGGGCATGTGGTACCTGAGGAGACCATGATCCCTGGCTTCTTGGATGGCCCGTGTCAATCCCATGTGCTGCTTTATGCAGATTCCTGTGTATGGAGCATGGAAGATGATAACCATGGACAAACTCTTCCAAGAGCACAACATGCAACTTGTGATCTCGGCAGATGGGGCAGGGATTCCCAGCAATTTTATTCCCGCAAATCTATGTATTTCGAGTCCACTGTAGGGGTATACCACCTTGTGATTGCCGTGGTAGTCAGCCCAGACACGGCAAGAACCTATCCCTCCTGGTATTCTTCTGATTCCAGGTATTTCCAGGGTTCATTCTTATAAGGGGAAATGGGAACTGGGGACAAAGAATCCTTCTCAGAGGGAGCTTTGGTGCCAAGAGTCTAGAGGGGAACCTGAACTCCCTGGGCACCTCGGAAGAGAGAAAGGTTAGGAAGTCGCCTCAGCAGGGGGTTTAATGTGGACGCCGCCATCTTGACGTAGCCCAGCGCAGGAATTTCTTGGTTTCTTGAACCAAGAAACCAAGGTGAGGGTGCAGTGTTGAGAGCAGGTGAGTCTACTATGGGACCTTCTGTGGCTGGGACAAAGTCACTCTTCCACCTCTGAGAGGGCTAAAGGGTGGATGTAGGAGATGGAAAAAAAAAAAAAAAAAAAAAAAACCTCAGGAATTTCTCAGCAATAGCAAAAGCCTAGGGAAGACTAAAATAATAGTGTGTTCAGGAAGCCCTGACCAAGCTGAGAATGAACACACGTTCACCAGCTTCATGCATCAGACATTGATGCCTTGAGGATGCCAAGGGTTAAGATCTGGCCAGCTACACCGTACAAATGAGACTGCATCCTCTAAAGGGCCTTCTGCAAATGGCCAGAGGGAAGCTGCCCTTCCCCAAATGTCATGGCCGTTGAGGGAGGGGAATAATTAAAGACTGAACAATACAAGGGAGTATGTGAATGAAAGATGGTTTTTTCATTCTATTGCATATGCCATTGCAAATTCTTCATGAAAATATGTTGAGTATTGTATTAGAGTACAATCAGGACATAGAAACCACAGAGTAATTTGTACAAGTAAAGTTTAAAGAATGATTGATTACAACATGGTTTTACTTCCTAAGTGGTACAGAAAACTCTAAAGAATATGGGAATAGAAGTGACAGGGGAAAGACACCATCCTTAGTGCTAAGGCAGAGCACCCAAAGAAGGACCATATTTGTCCCCTAGGGCTGAGACTCAGACTTTCTAGACAGCGTGCAGTTGTGGCTCATTGTTATTTCAATAAATATTTATTAGGTTAGATTAAAGTTACCCTTATCCCACAATAAGGCTGTTGAAAATATTAACAAAATTTGAAAAATCACTGATGGCTAGAACAATGATGGAAAATAATCTATTTAACATGCCAAAAGCCAAAACCTAAAAGACAAAAATAAATTTCAGTGCTGAATATTCCAAAAGATTGTCTGGCTTAAATTGGAAGTTGGAAGACCTATAACCTGATGACAATTAAAAGAAGTACAGTACTTGCTGGATTTTTGTAGCAACTGAAAAATGGAATATAATCCTAATAGATCAGAGTGTATTATACAAGAGTACTTGTATTTCTTACTTAATAAGAAATTGGAATCAGATAGAATTAGGATGGAAATATGCATTTGTGTAGGAATATCATATAAGGCAATTTATAGTGTGAAATAAATAAAAGCATTTGAAAGGGTATGAATAGGATACCCATTAATGATATCATAACAAAAAAATAATACTCAGGTAAAAAGAGCTCTTATCTCAAGGTAGTTGCTCTCCTTGGCTGGGGTACAGATCTTTAACTCTGAGTTTGAAAATTTGCTGTTACTACAGACTTCTGCATTTTCAGAGCAACATTTAAAATCCTTGGCTCTGCACTGATTTTTGATCTTGGCTGATACCCTCCCGGTTTGTAGCACTCCCCCAGTGTACCACCTACCAAAGCTACATGGAACTGACCATGATTGCTGAATATATCTTATTTTCTCATATACTTCCATGTCTTTTAACACAAAATTTATTTCATGACAATCACTCTTCCTTAACTACAGTATCTGGCTAATTCAGCTTATATTCCTTCCTTACTGGAAAACTTTCAGTGGTTCTCAATCACCATCATTGCCACCACAGGTACAGTTACATTTCCTACACCTCCTACGCCACCCTGTGTTTTCTTAACACCCCAAGTTTACTCTGGTTCAACATTTATATATTTTATTGTTACTTTGGTTTATTTATATGTCTCCCCACTCCGTAAGGACAACTATTCCTTTCGTCTTTGTATTTCTAGTGGCTGATACAGTTTCCGGTCAGGAATAAGCACTGATCAAAATTTTATTTATTAAACACATGAATGATTTTTCTATACATATCTGATCTATTGTTCCAGGAAATAATATAGTAGTCCCCTGTTATCCACAGGAGATACATTCCAAGATCTCCTGTGGATTCCTAAAACCACAAATAGTACTAAACCATATATATACACACACACATACATATATATACACACACTACTCTTTTTCCTATACATACATATCTATGATAAAGTTTAATTTATGTTAGGCAGAGTAAGAGATTAACAACAGTAACTAAAAATAAAAATAGAACAATTCTAACAATATACCACAATAATAGTTATATGAATATGGTCTTTCTCTCTCTCTCTCAAAACATCTTATTGTACTGTAGACTCACCTATTTTTGGAGCATTGCTGACCATGGGTAACAAACTGCAGAAAACAAAACCATGGGTAAGGGGAAACTACTGCATTAAGAATATTAAGAGCCTTATAAAAACAATTGCCTGTCATCTTCTCTTCTGTTTTCTCATCCTGTCTCTATATCTTATGTTTCTTCATTTATTCCTCTCAGAGATAACTGAACCATCTTACCACTTGTCACACTGATCCCTTGATGTAGTATGGGATTATAAATTATAATATTAAAGATGGAAATGAATAAGGGTAGAAATGAAATCCCCGGGCTCATTAAAATATTTGGTTGTCTAAAACTCTAAACTTAAACTATGTTAATATCTATAGGTGATAGAAATCATTGTCACATGTAAAAGTAATCATCCTCTAGTTTCCAGTGGAAGGATTTCTCTAAAGAGACGTTTAAGGACTATATCCCCACTCATGGCATCCCAAATGAGGAACAACTCATCTGACTGTGAATCTAGGGAGCCAGGGGGTAGGGAGCAAATTATATTCAGATCAACCCATTGCTTTTTCTCTCTTCTAATTTGTCTTCCTGCGGGAAAAAGGATATAGTCTCTAATCTGACTTTCATCAGTAATGAAGATCATTTTTATTTTTAAATTTGATCTGCCTACTATGTCTAATGCTCCTTTGATTCCAAACTCAAATAGGAACAACACCAAAAAACAGTATGAGTTACTATCCACTCCCTAAACCTGCAACAGTAACACAAGAGTGCTATTTCCTCCAATAACTGTTCACTCCCATCCCATGACACGTAAGATACCTATGTGCAACCCAGAAGGGGGCTACAATAGAGATACTGTTAGGGATGATTATGTATGATCAGCCAAAGTGCTAGCTTGACCTCTACCTTAAATAAAACGTAAAGATATACCTTGTTTTGTAAAGTTAATTATTCACAATCTTTAAAATTATTCACCATTGTTTGCATGCTATTACTAATAACAAATAATTTGAAAGCTTTAAAGATGGTACACCAGTATGTCATGATCCTAGGAAGAAAAGTATGTCTTAGAGAATCCCATAGCACATTAGGCCAGCCAGAAAAAGTTTCCATTCTAAAAAAGAATTCTATAAATGTCTCAAACAAACTGTCAAACTTGCTTGGAAGACAACACCATTAATTTTCTTTGAAAAGTTCAATGATTCTCCACCTATAATTCCTAATGCCTTGATTTAACCCAAAGATTTGTGTTCATCCAGCTGAATATAAGTAGTGTTTCCTTTACATGTTACACATGCTAGCCATGCACTACAAATAGAGTAATAAACATGAGGCTATTATTAGAATGATACAAAGTTCTGACAGTGTTAACCAATTGTTCTTACTGTTCAAATGCCATCATGCAGATAATTTTCACATCATTAATTACAGTGATTGTCAAGAAATGCCAGAAGTGGCATTTTTTAATGAAAAATATGGTTTTAGGAAATAATACCTTGTTTAATAGGATTATATAAATGTCTGATTAGTGAATGAATACACATTTATCATGTAAGAAACTGTTATTTGGATTCCATATTAGTGCAATCGTCAAAACAGCCAGTGTTGTAATAACATGTGATGTTCTATAAAATAGATCACAATATGTTACTATGGAAATCATGCCTCTGGCTTGAATAATATCATTGATAGTTTTAAGTTTAATTTTGCTATTGCATTAAGCTGTATGGAAAATAGGGTGACCCTAATTCACAACTTCAGAAATAACTCAACCAGTAGTACTGTCATTTCAAAATCATTTTCAATATTTTTATAACTCCTCTCTTTCTCTGTCACAAAAGTTTAAGTTTCAGGACACCTGGATCATGCTGATATTTGGAAGAAAATAAACATTCTAGTAGCAGGTTTTTAGGATACTTTGCCAACATGGCAGATGTAGACAGATGTTCATTTCCCTTTGCAATCTGCATCATGAAGTTCAGAGTTTCCATTAACTTTAAAGAAGACTTGGAATACTGAAGAGAAATGTAGGGCCAAGAGAAAGGGATGGACATAAGAAGCTAAATTCCAGTCATATGAATTAGGTGCAAAATGAAACCCAGTATAATGCATACAAAATAAAACTCTGTGCGATGCTGGAGTTTTAAAGTCAATTAAAATGTTAAAACAAGGCATCTTCCTAACCATTTTAAGGAAGGTTACGGAATTTCACTGTTTCGACATAGCTTTATACAGTTCTCTAACTAATTAAGCATGGTTAAAGTCGAATTTGGAAAACTGTATTAAATGAAGAGAACAAAATAGAAACTTGAATTGGAATTGCTGTTCCGAGGCTTCTTAAACTAGTGTGTAGCTAAACATGGCTAGAAGCAAAAATCAGACAAGACAGAGCTGGAATAATGTAAAAATTTCTGTTTTTTCATTCTGTCTTTAGGGAAACTGTATCTAAAACATCTGAGTAAATGTTTTTTTAAGTCAATGAATTCTAATAATTTGATTTCTATAAGCTTCTTTAAAATCTTCATAAAAGTTACAAAGGCAAAGATAGGCTTGATGGCTTGTTTATATCCTTCCTCTTTCAAATGTTTATGTTGCTGTGTTCTATCTCTGTGGAAATAGCAATGTGTGTATTAAATTACACTATTTGCTTGAGTGTCAGTACTCCACTTCCAGATTTAATAGTTCTTTAACCTGAGAATTAAAAAACTTGAATTCATTATAATAGAAATAGCTGATAAATTTTCTATAATATTTAAAATTAGAGAAAACTAGATCTATTTATTATGTCTTCCAGTATTTGTAAATTAAAATGGTATAATTCTCAGATTATTTTAATAACTTTTAATTACTTTAAAACAGTGGTCCCCAACTTTTTTGGCACGAGGGACCGGTTTCATGGAAAACAGTTTTTCCATGGACCAAGGATGGGGTGGTGAGGAGGGATGATTTTGGCATGATTCAAGTGCATTATATTTATTATTAGATTCTCATGAGGGCGCAACCTAGATCCCTCGCATGCACAGTTCACAATAGGATTCGTGCTCCTATGAGAATCTAATGCCGCCGCTGAACTGACAGGGGCTCAGGGGGTAATGTTGCCGGCCTGCTGCTCACCTCCTGCTATGTGGCCCTGTTCCTAACAGGTCATGGACCAGTACCTGTCCACAGCCTGGGGACTGGGGACCCCTGCCTTAAACAATATGTCATGAACATTTTCCATTTATTGATATGTGAACTAAGATATCAGTTTATTGCTATCACAGCCTATAATTTATTTAACAATGTACCAGGATTCTGTTATGCCATATACTATAACTTACTGAAACACTGGTGAACATCTGAATCATTTTCAATATTTTGATATTACAAATAGTATAGGTATAGAAATCTTGTGTGTCCACTCATGACTATTCACTTGAGATAAACTTCCTAAAGTAGGTTTGCTAAGTCAAATGTTATGTTAAAAGGAAAAATTTTCCATAGATTTTAACAAATTATTGTACATGAAAAGTTGTACTAATGAACTCACACAGACACTTCAGCAGTTTATAAAAGTTCCAGCTTCCCCACATTCCCATCAATTCTTGATGGGGTCATTTTTTTTTCATCTTTGAGAATTTGATAAGCATTAGTATTTATCAGATATTAACTGTCTCATTTTTATTGTATTTCTTTGATTCCTAGTGAAATTTGTAATTCTCTCTCTGTTTGAAACACTCTGTGCCAGACAAAGGAAACCACAACAGCGTTTATCCTCAATGTCAAAGAACTTAACTAATGTGTCATTTCTCTGAATACTTATTTCTATCACCAAACCCTTAAACTCACTGTATGGGTATTGATCCTCTGTTGCGTAGATTTCAAAACCATCCCTGAGTAAACTGTAAGTAAGCCAGTGAGCATTTGGAGAATCAGGTGGACTCCAGGAGAGACTGATAGCAGAAGAACTTTGAACTTGTCCTCTGGGCGGAGGTTGCTGGAATGGAGCTAAATTACAATGAAGAGAGCATTTATTAGCAAAGCAATCAATAAACAGAAAAGCAAACTGAAGTAAGATATCCAGCAAAGAGGTCTTTCTCATTCAGGATTACTTTATCAAGAAGACATGTGGTTTACCAAGACATTAATAAACAAAGGGTTCATGAGTTCTCTAAAACAAAGCTTTTTATCCAAAAGCATAAAAAAACTTTTTAGGTCAAAGCATCTGGCATAAATATAGATGGGGGTAAAAAACCACAATAGTTTACATTAAGCATTTCTTTCTTTGCCCTTTTTTTTTTTTTTTTTTTTTGAGAAACCATCCAAGGATGCATAACATTTATTTTTTTTACACAGTTAATTTAAAGTTGACATAAGTTCCACTGAAACTTGAAATTTAAGTAGCATAATCTTTGGATTTTTGAGAGGAAGCTTTCCATTCCATTAAGTACAATGCTTTATCTTGCTTCAGAGAGCACAGTGTAAAAGAAAGAAAAATATTTGGTGATATAAATAGCTATGGATGTTAAATAATCTAAATATTATCAAGAAACAATTTGAATATACTATATGAGTGTACCATCACCTGTTAGAGGTGTTTTTAAGATGTGATATGATTGCTTATCAGGCACATAAAAAATAAGAACATTCATCTAACTACTTAAGTGACATTTTCCATAATATAAATATATACCATGAAAACACTGTATTCTGTCACTGTAAATTTTCCTTAGTCTCCCTGCCTTTGAGAGTGAGTTTTCTTCTTTTCTTCCCCAGAATACACAAACGTAAAGGAGAAAAACAACAGCTAAATATTTTTAAGGACAATCAACCACCAGTTTATGTACTACTTTCTAGTTTAAACAAGATGCACAATCCCCCATCCATTTAAAGAAGCAGAACTTACTCAAACATTCTTGTTAAATAAGATGTCAAGGGTACAGGTTGGTGTGTTACCTTACTTTTAAACCATTAATATTTTTGAAGAAATATGTAAATATAATGTACAGAAAAGAATCCATTAAATAATTAATATTTTTATATGAAATATCTACAGTCATTAGAAGCCTCACTAAAAGAAAGCACACTCAAAAAAAGTAACTTGGAGAGATCTTTCAAAAGGGTGGGAAGTACTTTCAAAAGGGTGGGCAAAAGAGATGGTGCAGTACTCTCAGGTATAGAAACTGCAGAGCGCTATGGCTATTTATTTCAGGGTTTCTCAAGGCAACCCTGAACCCTGGGTCTAATGATTCACTGGGAAGACTCAAGGACTCATCATATAGTCCTACTCATGGCTAAAATTTATTACAATGAAAGGTTACGGAATTCATCAACAAAGGGAAAAGGCATATCAATGAAGTCCAGGGGAAACCAAGCACAAGCCTCTAAGAATTCTCTTCCAGTAGAGATAGAACAGGCCTAATTCCCCCAGCAATGCATTATGAAAATGTGTGTAATGTGTTGCCAGTCAGGGAAGCTCCTTAGAAACTCAGTGCACAGGGTTTGTATTGGGGGCTGTTCATATGAGCAGCCTCTGTCTGGCATTTACCCAAATTTAAGACCCCCACAAGGAAAGCAGGTGTTAAGCCTAAACCGTACTTTGTACAAATGTTTAAGTGCAGTGGTCCTCTCTTATCAGTTCTGGGGATAATGTGGATCCAGATGCCAGCCAAAGGCCAGCTTTGTAAGCAGGTCTTTCTAAAAATAAGCAGTCAGGCTTGCTATGTTAACTCTTCTCTGCACATTGTCTCTAGCTTAAATGGGGACAGAACTCAGGGACAGAAAGGACTGTATGAAGAGCATCACCTGACAGGAGCTATGACCACTCATGGAGGGATGCAGTTAGCTTGAGGCTGCTTCTACGTGGACACAGGGAGTGGGGAATTAAATATTCGACTTCCTTTTCCACCTGCCCTCCAGATGTTTGGTGGGTCCCTCCTAGCAGCTGAAATCAACTAACTAAAAGTCAGAGGGCAAAGGAGGCTACTGATGCAAACCACATACAATCTTGGAGGACAGAGCAAAGTGGAAAAGTAGAGAACAGTAAAATGAAGTTATTCTGCAAACTAGGCAAAGACTTCCACCTCAGAGCTATTGCTAATTCACCAGGACCCATGAGTGATGAACTCTGTTTAATAGATATAATATATGAACTCTGTCTAAAAGATATAATATAATCAAATTGTTACGGATTTCAAGAGCACTTTGATCTTTACACACCACACACACACACACACACACACACGTTTTTGTCCATAGTTCCGGGCTCATAACTTCCACAGCCCTTGTTAGTTCCTTGGTGACTAACACAATAAGCATGTCTTTTGTTGAAGTATTGGTGTTTTGTCCAGGGGTCCTGAAGCAGCTTCAGAACAATTTAAAAGCAATACAGGTGAAGGACAGTCTTCTGTTACAATACTGGGGAGCTTTAGGCTTCAGAAGTAGGCCTCAGAAAATAGGGTCTATCTCTGTTCTGTTCTGCTTCTATCTGTTCCGTTTTCTCCCCAAGGCAGGTCACAGAAACTAAAAATATACTCGAATCTTCCTCCACCTTTCTGTCTTAGAGCTGGCCATAAGGAAATTCTCTGACCTACCTCGTCTGATTGTGGGTTATGAGATCCTCATTTTAGAAGGGGTCCTGTCCCATACCCTGGAGGAATGAATGCTGCAGAGAGAGGCCAAGAAGACTCTGAATAGGCAGCTTTGCTGGGTTTCCCCACTCAGTCGATTAGTATGAAATCATACTCCCTTTTTCTTTAAATCACATTTCTACATAGCTGTCCATGTGTTGAAGGCCAAAAGAATGAGGGTCATGATCAACTCAGTATACCACTGGAGGCTACATGAGTAAACAGCAAGTTCTCATGAAAGCAGGATGTTGGCAAACTGACAAACTGTATCTCCACCCAGAAGGAATGCCGAGGGCGGTCACAACACAGGCACAAGTGTTTCTTGTGATTAGGCAAATCTGAAGCCTGTTAGTAATAATATGAACCTGTGATCAATCAAGCAGCTGACCAAACATTACCTCCTCCTCCCTGCTCTTTCTACCCAATAAATACAAAGGGCTGTGGAAGCTCAGGCAGCTGCCCTTGCTCACGAGAAGCAGGGATTCCCTTCTTCCCATGTTACCCTTCCTTTGAAATACTTTCGTTTATAGTTTTCATTTCTGTATTCATCCCCCTTCATTCAGTCTTGTAATGATGGTCTCAAGTAGTAACAGTAGTAACTGTCGTAGTGATGGTCTCA
Source organism: Theropithecus gelada (assembly GCF_003255815.1). Lineage (NCBI taxonomy): Eukaryota > Metazoa > Chordata > Mammalia > Primates > Cercopithecidae > Theropithecus > Theropithecus gelada. The sequence continues at coordinate 149,441,985 of NC_037668.1, read as the reverse complement.
AATGGTAATTGTGGTAGTCTGCCACATCCATGCTTCAGTCATGCTTATCCAATGAAGTTGCTATAAAGGGTCGAGGCAGGCAGATCATGAGGTCAGAAGATGGAGACCATCCTGGCCAACAAGGTGAAACCCCAACTGTACTAAAAATACAAAAATTAGCCAGGCATCATGGCATGCACCTGTAATCCCAGCTACTCAGGAGGCTGAGGCAGGAGAATTGCTTGAACCTGGGAGTCAGATGTTGTAGTGACCCAAGATCGCCACTACACTCCAGCCTGGCAACAGAGAGAGACTCTGTCTCAAAAAAAAAAAAAAAAAAAAAAAAGGGTCCAAGAGGCCATGGTTGTGGGGCAGGGGGACGGTGGAGGTACAGGGAGAGCTCCAGGTAGTTAAATGCGTGCAAGTTCCTGGAAGGTGGGACACCTAGGGAGAACATGGAAGCTCTGCTCCCCTTTCCACGTGTCTTGTCCTATGCATTGCTTCATCTGTATCCTTTGTAATATCCTGTATCATAAATCAGTAAAAATAAGTGTTTCCTGAGCTCTGTGAGCTGATCTGCCAAACTAATTGAACCCAAGGAGGGAGTCACAGCCACCCCAATCTGTAGCCAGAGGGTTACAAGCACAGGCAAAATAACCTGGAGCTTGTGAGTGGTGTTAGAAGTTGTGGGCAGCCTTGGTTACTGAGCCCTCACCTGTGGAATCTGCCACTACTTCCAGGTATATAGTGCAAGAGTTGAACTGGGTTGCAGGATATTAATGCTGCAGAATTGCTTGTTCACCAAAGTAGTCTATGTTGATAGTGGTGTGAGAACAGAGCGGGGGAAAAGTTGTTTTATTCTGCACAGCACTGAATGTAAAATATATAAAATTCCATGTATTATGAATAGGCTTCCTAAAGACAAAGTCTGATCCTAAGGCAGACAATATTTATATCATATGTTTTAAAATATTCAAACTAGATATATGCTCATTGCTCTCCTTTTGTCTTTTTCTTCTTTGGAATTTGCATTGTTCTATTAACATTCCAACAGTCTATATGCCTATTTAGACATAGGAAAAGAGTAGCAACAATCTCATAATGACACATGAGAAAAGAATTATTTCCGAATAGCACCTTACATTTTTGAATTCATGGATTTTGCATATTTGATATGGTCACGTTGATCGGTTGAACACTGACAATGCATTTGACCCTTTCAGTGGATTTTAATTTAGGGTTTGAAATCCTGTTGTTCTTGGTGGAGCCACAAATATCATAAACTGCCTCATTTATGGCACTCTCAAACAACCTTGCAATTCATGGCAATTTAACATTTTTTAGTGAATATTAGTGATTTCATCTAAAACTCTGCATGCTATCAGGAACACAACAGATTTCAGAGTTAGAGCAATCAAAACTGACCTTCAGATGATTTTCTAAGCCAGCAAAATGCTTTGGGGATGAATGAAAATGAAAGAGAGATAGATGTTTCACTCCCATGTCAAAGGGTGTAGAAAATGATTTGCATTACATGAAAATTTCCTTGGCAACAAAAGTTCTTCACACACATAGGCTCTTTCCAAACATTTAAGCTGATTACTTGCTATGACCATGTCAACCACAATCTTGTCTGACTCCACAGCATAAATAAATAGTACCTCTTTGGTATTTAAATTGAAATTTTCTTAAACCAGAAGGTTTAGATGACTTACCAACACTTTTGAGAATAATATTATTACATCTTGGGCATGAGAAAACTTGACCCTTTATGTGCTTGAAGTAGAATTCCTAGAAAATGTTCACATATTCATTCAATCAAAATTGCCAAGAATGCTATTTGCATATGCCAGACTCCCTTTTGTGGAATGAGAGTATAATACTGTGACTAGATCCATCTCTTTGGGAACCACGAGCTTGAATCTCCAGCTTTGGAACTTTGGTAGTTGTATTATTATCGTCAAATATTGATTGGACGCTCTGAACGTTTTCTCATTTATATTAGGAGAACGATAATGTCTCCCTGTCAAGGTTATTTTGAAGATAAGGGGTGTGTGTGTATGTATGCACATATGTATGTAGGGGTGTGTGTGTGTATGTGTGCATAAAGTAGTTGCTCAATAAATATCACCTTTATTTCCTCTACCCTCCAGTAGGTTGGAAGGCATCCTTGATTCTTACATCCCAAGAATTATAAATGGCTTATTTGGCAATAAATGCACACAGATAATATATACTAATGGGAAAATTACTTCTATCTTAGTATCCTAATAGAAAAGTGATCACACATGGATCCTGCATGAAACTCATGAGACACTGGAGAGCACATGGCTAAGCATGAAAGGAACAGTGAATAGAAATAACATTGCAGAATTATACTATAGGTTTCCTGGAAACACACAGAAAACAGATAATGTACAAGTCTTCATCTCCTTGGTTAAATTTTTGATGCATTATAAGTGAAATTGCTTTCTTAATTTCTTTTTCAGATCGTTCATTGCTGGCGTATAGAAACACAACTAATTTTGTGTGTTGATTTTGTAACATAGAACATTGCTGAATTTGTTTACTAGCTCTAGTAGCTTTCTTGTGAATTCATTTGGACTTTCAACATATAGAATCATATCATCTACAAGTAAAGAACATCAACTTTCTAATTTGGGAGACTTTTGCTTACTTTTTCTTGATTACCTGCTCTGGCTAATATGTGGACATTTTTGTATTATGTCCGATCTTAGATCTCAGTCTTTCATTTTTGAATATGATGTTAGCTATAGGGTCAACTGCATTTTTGCAGAGATGCTTGGGTAATTCAATGGGGAAAGGATAGCAATTTCAACAAATGTTAATGGAACATTTGGATATCTATGTGTCAAAAAATAAAAATGAAATAAAAAGCTTAGATGCTTAACTCATACCATGTATAAAACTAATTCAAATTATTTCATGGATCTAAATGTAAAAGTTTAAGTATAAAACTTTAAAATAATAAAGGAGAATTTTTTTTTTTTTTACATTGAGTCAGCCCAAAATTTCTGAGATAGGATACAAAAACATGACCCATAAAGGAAAATCTTAGTAAACTGACTTCATGAAAGGTAAAAGCTTTTGCTCTTTAAAGTATACCATTAAGAAAATGAAAACCAAATCCACAGAATGGGATGACTATTTGCAAGTTTTATCCCAAATTAATAAGGAATTCTTTAACTCAGTAAGAGGACTAACAACTCAACTAAAATACAGGCACAATATTTGAAAGATACTTTGCCAAAAATCACATGAATGACAATACACATGAAAAGATGTTCAACATTAGTCACCAGGAAAAATGCAAACTAAAACCACAACAAGATACTACTACACACTCACTGAATGGCTATAATGAAATAGAGTCAATGCCAAATGTTGCTGAGGCCGTAGAGTAACTGGACCTCTTACAAATTGCTAATGTAAATGTAAAATGATACAGCCGTGTTGGAAAATAATTTGGCAGTTCCTTAAAACATTAAAATATATTCAGTATACACACCAGCCTTTTTATTCTCAGGATGTAAAGAGATATAAAGACGAATGTCCACACAGACACTTGTAACCATATGTTCATGGATGCATTATTCATAATAGAACAATACTGAAAACAATCTATGCATCAGCTGATCAATGGATAAACAAAATATAGTATATCCAGAAAATACTACTCAGTAATTAAAAGAATCTACTGAGACATGCAACCATGTGATTGAACCTCAAAAACATTTTGTTAAGAGAAAGAAGGTAGATACAAAAGCCTATACATTGTAAAAAGGCTAAATGTTGTATACCTTCATTTATATAAAACTTCTGGGAAAGACAAAATTATCTCATCAAAGACCCTACAACTAGTTTTTTGGGGCTAGAGGTAGGAGTCGTGATTGCCTGGAAATGGGCACAAAAGAACTTTTTTGAAATGACATAAGTGTTCTACAGTTGGATTATAATAATGCTTGCACAAGTATAAATTTACTAAAATCCATCAAACCATATACTTAAAGTGGTTAAATGTATAATATGTAAATTATACTTTAATAAAGCTGTTAATAAAAGGAGAGCTAGAAGAGACTCTCTGGTAAGGAGAGAGAAAGAAAAATGTGGATATAAAGATGAATAAATAAAAATGAGAATAGTGTCAAGAAGACAAACACTATTAAACAATAAGTGGCTAACTGTATACTTGTGTGTGTGTATGTGTATAATTTTAGTTAAGTTCATAGAAGGTTGAACTAACTGTAATATCATTCACTAAGAAAGAATACAGAAAATAGGAATATTTAATTTATGTTAATTCCTGTTTTGCTTCCTCTCAAGAAGCATGGCTATCATTTTGAAAGCATGAAACCAATATTTAGAGGAAAGAAGTGAATCACTCAGTAGGGAAATTGAATATAAGAAAAGGTCTAACTACTTTATTTTAATTCAATCCTCTTGCATTTTGGAAATTAAATCCTAGGATTCCTACCTTGATAGCCCACCAAAAAAACACAAAAAAACAAAAAACAAATCACAGATGATATTACTAAACTATTGCTAGTGGCCCCTAGAAGATATAATGAGGGTTATAATCCTGCAGTTCCCAAACTGTGTAGTGAGGTACCATGAGAAATTTTAATTTTAAATGAAAGCACTTCTTGACATCTGTGGGATACAGAGAAAAATACTAGCCAGAGGTAGTTCACTGTGTCAACAATAGATAGCACTACATTCCTTTCAATCTCATCATATCTTTGTGAAGCCAGTTGTTCTGGCTGCTTCTGCTAGGATCCAACACAAGGACCATGTGATTATCAAGCTGGAACAGGAGAGAAGGCTGGCACCCTTCATCCTCATGCCAACATTTACATTTTTCTGCTCCCCTCCTATTATCAGTGTCCGTCACTCTAGCTATGTTTTGACCCCCTTTGAAGACAGGCATGTTGTCTCATTTGTTTCTAATAAATTGCCTCTGCTGATGCTGAGCTTCTAACTTTACACAGTGTTTTTGAAACTTTTGTTAAAAACCTAGGAGCGAAACCAACGCCTGGCTCGGAGCAGCAGCCTCTGAGGTGTCCCTGGCCAGTGTCCTTCCACCTGTCCACAACTATGGGGAACATCTTCGCCAACCTCTTCAAGGGCCTTCTTGGCAAAAAAAGAAATGCGCATCCTCATGGTGGGCCTGGATGCTGCGGGGAAGACCACGATCCTGTACAAGATTAAGCTGGGTGAGATCGTGACCACCATTCCCACCATAGGCTTCAACGTGGAAACCGTGGAGTACAAGAACATCAGCTTCACTGTGTGGGATGTGGGTGGCCAGGACAAGATCCGGCCCCTGTGGCGCCACTACTTCCCGAACACACAAGGCCTGATCTTCGTGGTGGACAGCAATGACAGAGAGCGCGTGAACGAGGCCCGTGAGGAGCTCATGAGAATGCTGGCCGAGGACGAGCTCCGGGATGCTGTCGTCCTGGTGTTCGCCAACAAGCAGAACCTCCCCAAAGCCATGAATGCAGCTGAGATCACAGACAAGCTGGGGCTGCACTCCCTACGCCACCGGAACTGGTACATTCCGGCCACCTGCGCCACCAGCGGTGATGGGCTCTATGAAGGACTGCACTGGCTGTCCAATCAGCTCCGGAACCAGAATGCGACCCCACTCCCTCTCACTCCTTTTGCCCTCTGCTTTACTCTCATGTGGTAAACGTGCGGCTCGTGGTGTGAGTGCCAGAAGCTGCCTCTGTGGTTTGGTCACCGTGTGCATCGCACCGTGCTGTAAATGTGGCAGACGCAGCCTGCAGCCAGGCTTTTTATTTAATGTAAATAGTTCTTGTTTCCAATGAGGCAGTTTCTGGTACTCCTATGCAATATCACTCAGCTTTTTTTATTTTAAAAAGAAAAATCAACTCACTATTCAGTACAGAGAGGGGATGTAGGCCCATGGGTACCTGGCCTCCAGGAGTCGCTGTGTTGGGAGAGCCGGGCATGCTCTTGGCTTTAGAGCTGTGTTGAAATCCATTTTGGTGGTTGGTTTTTAACCCAAACTCAGTGCATTTTTAAAAATAATTAAGAATCCAAGTCAAGAACACTTGAACACACAGAAGGGAGACCCCACCTAGCATAGATTTGCAGTTATGGCCTGGATGCCGGTCACCAGCCCAGCTGTCCCCCTCAGGAACATGTGGTGGCGCAGCAGACTGCGATCAATTCTGCATGGTCATAGTAGAGATCCCCGCAACTCGCTTGTCCTTGGGTCACCCTGCATTCCATAGCCATGTGCTTGTCCCTGTGCTCCCACAGTTCCCAGGGGACAGGCTGGGAGCCCACAGCCACCCCACTCTCCCGCAGGCTGCCCCACCACCTTCAGGCAGCCTATGGGAGGCAGGGCCCCATCTGTCCCTCGGTCACCTTGTGGCCAGAGTGGGTCCATCGTCCCCAACCCTCGTGCTCGCTCAGACACTTTGGCAGGATGTCTGGGGCCTCACCAGCAGGAGCGGTGCAAGCCAGGCAGGCGGTCCACCTAGACCCACAGCCCCTTGGGAGCACCCCACCTCTGTATGTGATGTAGCTTTCTCTCCCTCAGCCTGCAAGGGTCTGATTTGCCATCGAAAAAGACAACCTCTACTTCTTTCTTTTGTATTTTGATAAACACTGAAGAAGCTGGAGCTGTTAAATTTATCTTGGGGAAACCTCAGAACTGGTCTATTTGGTGTCATGGAACCTCTTACTGCTTTCAATACACGATTAGTAATCAACTGTTTTGTATACTTGTTTTCAGTTTTCATTTCGACAAACAAGCACTGTAATTATAGCTATTAGAATAAAATCTCTTAACTATTAAAAAATAAAAAAATAAAAAATAATAAAAACCTAAAACAGATGCAGAAACAACCACAAGCATTTGAAAGACTATGCTCAGTATGATGTATCATGATTTTAAAGAGATCAAAAACCAAAAGGAATATGTCCAGCGAAGAATCATTAGGAATTTGAAAGTTTTTAAAAATTCTGACAAATCAGAAACACTTGGAAAAAATGTCCAGTTAATAAAATATAAAAGTAAATGTCTACCACTACTAAGAATTGTAGGCTAGCTTTCCAGTGACATGACTATCCAGTTTTGCCTGAGAGATAATTCCCAGACTGTGTCTCAAATGCAAGAAAGAATAGGTAGCAAAAAGTAAAGCAGGTGCCAACATTTTCACAAAATTAGTGGCAGAATCAGTCAGAAATCACTAAGATTAGATATCATAATTTCATTATAAATGATGATCTACAACTCATATCCAAAAGGAATATGCTAGAATTTTTGTTGCATACAAAGCAATCAATTGTATTGCTAATCAATATATGACACATCATAATTAAGTGGCCAATGAAGTCCAGATTTGTGTTTAGACTGTATTTATACATGAAAGGAATTATGATAGTTCCTTCCCAAAAGAAGCATAAATACCTAGTTTTACTTATTCTGAAATCCAGAGGGACTGATGAAATGTGGGATGCTGAAGAGAAGCTACACAGGTACAAAATATCAATACATCTTCTTAATCACTAGCTACGTCCTGCTTTCCATTACCTCAAAATCTAGTACAGTTGTTTTGGAGTCCAATATTCCATTACTTATCTCTCTCCCTCTCCCCTTAAATGTAGATAGCAGAGTTCCAGACATGCTGGTTTGTGATGATCTGTCATGACTTGTGGCGTTTCCTATCATTGTGACTCATGACAGTCTCAGGACACCCCAAGGAGAATATGCATAACACAATATGTTGTAGAGGGCTCCTACCACATGTTCCCAGCAGGCGTTTCTTAGGAATTCTGGAAAAGGTAAGGATGTATGATCTTGAAGTAAATACAGGAAAACGGTCAATATGTTATGAAATTGTAGAACTGCAGGTGACCTTGTGAGGTCAATGCAAGGAACTGAAAAGTGATGTTGAGAAGTCAAAAGATACTTACATGTAATCTTTGGCTTTAAGGAATTAAAGATATAAATGTGAGAGATATTTAAATGAGTGTAACTTAAAGTAGAAAGAAATATCAATTATAGGGTGAATAATATGCTGTGGTGGATGATACTAATTATTGTAATATCAATAAACAGCTAATGATATAATAGTGCCCATAAACTTTGGGGGATGGAAGAATATCAAACTTATAATAAACAAGAATATACCCTTTATTTCTTAAAAACAAACAAACAACAAACAAACAAACAAACAAACTTACATGGAAATGTCTTTGTGTGGGTGACCAACTATTTTGGTTTAACCAGTACTGTCCTGATTTTACCACTGAAAGTCCTGTGTCCTGGGAAAACCCTTGGTCTGGGAAAACCTAGGACTTTAATCACCTCATTGTTGATTTCATTCCAAAAAACCATTGTAAATTTGCCACTGTGAACACAATTGTATTATCATTTCCAATTGTCTAACCAAGGAAAAGCACACGTATTTCACTGAATGTATTTTTTTTTCCATTTCTTACCTACATTCTTCACATTGTACTAAGTCTTTCTGATGAGTTCTAAATGGAGAAATAAAACAATGAGATGCAGTCCCCTGTAAGATGCTGCTTCACAAACCAGCACTGAGCCAGAGTTCACTTACTTTTGCTGCAACCCAATAGATTGTTGACATCCAAGTGGCTTGCACTGGGAACACACGCATCACACTTTGAGCCAGTGACAAATTGTTTACAGAAACACTGGCCTGTGACCAAGTGGCAGGTTTCATTCAAGGCTCCTGAGAGATGACAATTACAAGGCTGACATCTGAAAACAAGACAAATAAACCATCAAAGAGAATAGTGTTTTGATTAATAATTCATAGTATAAGTTACACCTACCAATAGCATTGTAGAGTAAGATGGTTTATTTTAGCCAACAAATTGAAAAGAATCTTGAGCTAAACAAATATAGAATCAACATAAAATAAAGGAAAATAGAAAAGATGTTTATAAAACTACTGCTCCTGGTAAAACCTGTATAAAGCTTTCTCTTTATAAACTAACTAATAGCAAAAAATATATTATATTGTTTTTTAAAATCCCACAGTATATCTTATAGTTTGAATCCAGTTGTTCAATTAGGAATACTGTAAATTTTGCTTTTACAAAAGCAGTTCTCCTGTCAGCTAAAAATTTAGATTAGGTACCCATAAAATTATCTTTTCAAGTGACTATCCAATTGCAAAATAGAAAACCAGGGGTAAATCATTGCTCTCCCTAAAAATCTTAAAATTCTATAGTTAGTTCTATGAAGACTAAATTTCACTAAGAAAGTTGCTTGAGGAAGACAGGTTCAAATATTGTTGATGCCTTAAGATGGGTTATATTTCATCTTCTATTTTATGAACTAAACTTATCTATCCACAATGGTTGGAGAATACAATATTATTCTGATTTATGAAAAGATGCAAATGATGTGAACATAATAAGATAACTTTACTGCAGCTTAAATTTCTTGGATCCAAAGTTGCCTGTAAAAATACCAGTAGTGGCATTTTGCCATAATAGAAAATAAAATTTGTTCCCTCACAGTGAATTATTCAAACATGTAGCTTATGCCAATGGCACTGATTAGGATAAGCAACGTTAGTGCCATGAGGTATTAGAGAAGCAAAACAGCACATGTAAGAAGACCACTCACCATTAAAAAGGTACTCTCCTTCTGGTATGTTTAAAATGTCAAAAGGATTCACCTATATGTTCTAATAAAGATGCTGAATGGACGGAGTTACTTTTCCCCACTGCAATTTTTACAGTGTGATCTCTTGAGTAATCATTCAACACCCTTAAAAAGGCTGATAAAAGCTAAGACTGCCAAATAAGCTGCAAATTTGTTTTATGGACTAATATCCCCTTGGGAATAAATAAAGTACAGTTTTTCTTGAAAACCACTGTACTGTAGTTTGCCCTTTTTATGGTCATGATAAAAGGACATTTTCCCCCTTCAAACAACTGTATTAGGTCTTTTATCTATACACATTACATCAGAATTTCATTTCATATAGATGTTTTGTTTAGGTTAAGTTTTAGAGCTGAGAAAAGTATGTATTATAATTAAAATGGAATTATAGATGCAAAAATATTTGATTTGCTCTTAATTTCATTATATGCTGTTATGTAGAGTCTATTGTTTATAGGCTTTTAATATAATTTTAGTGAGCATAAACAATAAGAGAAAAGCTTCTCTCAATGTGTGTGTGTGTGTGTTTGTGTATATATGTATAACTGCACCACTCATGTGTAAGTGGCTCTTGAGTATTTCAGTTTTTATTACCATTCACTCCTGAGACAATCACACTTATTTTACATATAATACATTTAGAATAATAGCTTCCAGTGTATAACATAATTCCGTTCTTTGGTGTAGTTCTATTTTTTTCCATCCAAAGCATGCAGTGTTTTGAGCAATTAAATGTGTCTGTTCTTGATTTCATAGTCTCTTTTCCAAGCCATTGTTATAGTCAACTTATCTGACTTGTTATAATCGCTTGACTTCAGTAAGAATTTTTCCTAAATGAAGTTCACGGGAGAAGACTTTTCTGAACATTGTAGTTTGTTTTTACCCCAAAGGACACTGGGGATAATATTGTAATTAAGGATTAAGTAAAATGATTCCTTTAGATTTCTCAGCCACTCAAATATAATTTTAAACATTTCCAAGACTCTTTAGCAAATAAGCTACAAGTTTGATGTCATTTTATAAGTTATCCCTCCTCAAGAGTACCTCCTAAATGAAATACATTTCACATTTATTAAAACAAAATTATACATAATAAAGGAAAAGACATTTTAAGCTTAGAAAGAGAAACACCAAACTAAGATGAATTGCAATATTGATTTTGCCAGGATAAATGGTTTTTGTAATATTAATATAAAGAAACCTTTATTACACTGACTCTCTTGGTACAGCCAGAGCTTCTCCTGCAATCTGTTTAAAATCTTCATTTTTCATCCTTATGGGAAAACCTCACTTGCTAAATGGATTTCATAAAGAGTAATCTGTCAAGATTTATATAGATAAACAATTTGTGATGTTTATTGACCAGTTCATTATGGTAAACAAAACAGGAGTAAAGCATCGCTAATCTCTGCCAGCAGTTTGCTATGATAGTACTCTTTGGACCCTTACATAACTCAGTATTTACTGGTTACAATGGGAAAGAAGTTGGCCTCTGTCTCCTAAATCACAAATTTATATACTTTCCTTTCCTAGGAGTTTCTTCCAGTTGTGGAAACAGTGAGAGAAAGTGTTATCCTAATTATTACTGTTGAAGAAACCTAACTATTAATGAAAGGAATATGTTTCAGTAATGCACATCACTGTCAGAAAATTCATCATCTGAGGGAGAACTACTGTAGGAGGCCCAGAGATATATCCCAAGATATATAGGTCACTTTATTGACATTTCTCTTTGTACACCCCTCCTCTGTCTGGGGCCTCAGCTCATGGGTACTATCAAATTGATTTAAATATTGATTGACATAAATAACATTCATTGAGGGTCAGCTATGTTCCAGGACTGGAATAAACATCAAGGATATAGAGATTAATCATATAGAATTGCCCCCGTCCTCAAGGAGCTCACAATCTCGTATGCACGATAAAATGGAAAGAGCATTAATAAAGATGTATCCAGGCTCTAAAGGTCCAGAAATGGGGCAATTCACCTAGTCTGGTAGCAGAAGAAGGGATGGGAAGGGTAATTTTAAATAAGAGTCTTGGAGGAGATGCTTGGGCTGAATGTTAAAAGACGAGTAGAAATAAGCCAGGTAAGTCGGGGAGGGGCAAAAATAGAGGAAAAAAAGAAAAAGTAGAACAAGGTATGAAATTGCAAGCAGCTCAGTACTCTTGGATGTAAATTCAGAATGGGAAATGGTGATAGGTAAACCTGGAAAGGTGAGCAGAAGTAAGATCATGCTACCTTGGGGCAGTGGCAAGGAGCAATGGAAATTAGCAGGATAGACCTGAGAAATGTTAAGTAAAATTGGTAGAATGGGATGCCGAATTGAAAAGAGAAGGGAGGATAGGTATAGAGTTACTCCCCGTCTTCTAACTTGTTGACGGGGACGATGAGACATCATTCAACATAAAGAATGAAGGAGAAAGAGAACTCCAATTGCTAACGGATTTTAGATAAGGATTATTAATAAACAAAACAGAAAGAGACTTCAAGGCAAATTGGCAAAATTGGGCAGAGTTTTTTTTGTTTGTTTGTTTTTGTTTTTGTTTTCCATCAGTGCCTAACACAAAGACTAGCGCACAGTAAGGATTAGGTAAATATTGTCGGATACAGGAATTGATTGTGAATAAAGCACCAGGGAAGCTTTAGACTTAGGATAGGACACCAGAGATTAATCCAAACATGGTTTGTAGCTCCAATAACAGGTTAGCTCTTTTGAGCCCCTTTTTTATTGGCTTAACTCTGTCCCCCTCGCTAACCTCACTCCCAGGGAATGGACAGCTTTCTTTAAGAGCTGGTCTCTGTTCAGATTCTCTTAGACCAGTGTTCTCAGTTCACAGAATTCGGTGAGTGCTACAGTGCCCTCTAGAGGAGTCTGGTTTTCCCCGATTAACAGTGGAGTTGTGGTTTCATTGAGCTTCTTAGTTTCCCTTTAGTTACAGCCTATTAACAGCATCTTTATTCTTTTGGAGGTGGAATCAGAATTATAGGAGAGGGATTTGAGGCTTGGGCATCCATGTTGTGTGAGCTGAAAGCCATATTCACATGACTTATTGAACAAGGAAATACGAGTGCCTCATCTGAAAGGGAGAAGTTAACAGTGTGCAAACCCACCCTTTTTGGTGAATTTCCCATGCACAAATAGAGAAACTCATAAAATCTGGACCAGGGGCAGTGACTCCCTTGCATCCAGGCAATAGTGACAGCTAAGTCCAGGCAGCTTGCTTAGCAAGGTTCTGATTTGAGAACAGTATCTCTTTCTCCTTTGTTGACACTCCACATATTTATGCAAATAACTAAATAACTGTAAGATATGATAGCAGAATCAAATTTTAAAGTGCTCGCAGAAAGAAGAGAGATTTCACTTATTCTCTATGGTCTTAGAAGGCAGAAATAAGACTAGGCAAGAAAGTCAAGAGACTGCAACTTTTTGGTCAATATAAATAATATACTTCTATTTGTTGCAGAATTACAGTTGTTTGAAATAAACATGAGCTACTTCATGAGATAGTGGGCTCCTTTTAGTTCCATGTTTTGGAGCAGAAGCTGAATGGCCATTCACCAGTTATTCTGAAAAGGTGATTTATGCAGAGAAATGTATAGGGTAGAGTTTAACCAAAATTACTTTTAAGGTTCTTACCCAGTCTATAAAGTTATGATTCTATTATGCTTAGTGAGAATAAGTAATTTGCCCAAGGTGGCAGTAAATCTAGTTACAAGGTCAGCAATCTTTATCTATAAAGGATGAGATAGTAAATATTTTAGGCTTTGCAGGCCATGTGAACTCTATTGTAACTCAACTCTGCTGCTGCTGCTGTAGTAGTAAAGTAACCACAGAAAATATGTAAAGAATTAACATTGTTGTGCTCCAATAAAACTCTATTTACATAAACATGTGGCAGACCCCCAGGCTATAGATGGCTAAACTCTGGCAGAGCAGGTCATATTATGCTCACCCCAACAATATCCAGGTTCTAATCCCCCAAACTTGTGAATGTTACCTTACTTGGTAAAAGGAATTTGCAGATCTGGTTAAGGATTTTGAGATGAGGAGATTATCCTGGATTATCTAACAATGCCCAATGTAATCTAGGGTCCTTATAAAGGAAGGCAGGAGGGTAAAAGTCAGAGAGAAAACATGTAAGGACATAAGCAGAGGTCCAAGGAAACACTGCTCTGCTGGCTTTGAAAATGAAGGAAGGAGCCATGAGCTAAAGAATGTGTGCAGGGCACAGTGGCTCACACCTGTAATCCCATCACTTTGGGAGGCCGAGGTGGGAATTCAAAACAAAACCAGCCTGACCAACATGGAGAAACCATATCTCTACTAAAAATACAAAATTAGCTGGGGGTGGTGGTGCGTGCTTATAATCACAGCTACTCGGGAGGCTGAGGCAGGAGAATCATTTGAACCCAGGAGGCGGAGGCTGTGGTGAGCTGAGATCACACCATTGCACTCCAGTCTGGGTAACAAGAGCAAAACTCCATCTCAAAAAAAAAAATGAAAGAAAGAAAGAGAGAAAGAAAGAAAGAAAGAAAATAAGAAAGAAAGAAAGAAAGAAAGAAAGAAAGAAAGAAAGAAAGAAAGAAAGAAAGAAAGAAAGAAAGAAAGAAAGAGAGAAAGAAAAA